>NW_007233280.1:296305-423204 GCF_000164805.1 Carlito syrichta | reverse complement strand
TCCTTCTGCTCAGTCTTCCAAGTAGCTGGAACTACAGGCATGTGCTACCACGCCCGGCTAATTTTTTAATTTATTGTAGAGATGAGGTCTCACCAAGTTGCCCAGGCAAATCTCGAACCCACAGGCTCAGGCAATCCACTCACCTCAGCCTCCCAAGGCATGGGATTACAGGCTGAGCCACCAAGCCCAGCTTCCCCACTCTCTTAATGGTTTCTTTTGCTTTGCAGAAGCTTGTCAGTTTGATGAGATCCCACTTGTCTAACTTACTCTTATAGCATGGTGCTTGGGGTTTTGATCAGGAATTGGTTGCCAGTGCCAATTTCCACAAGGGTATCTCTTGCATTTTCTAAGTTTCTTATAGTTTGAAGTTTACCTTTTAAAATCTGAGAGTGTGATACTTCCTGCTTTGTTTTGCTTGGTTTTGTTTTGTTTTACTGAGGATTGTTTTGGTGATTCGTGGTCATTTATATTTCCATATGAATTCTTGTATTGTCATGTCTAGGTCTGAGAAGAAGGCAGCTGGCTATTTAATGGATATTGCATTAAATCTGTAGATTGCCTTGGGTAGGATGGACATCTTAACAATGTTGATTCTTCCAATTCATGAGCAGGTAATATTTTTCCATTTGTTTGTGTCATCTTTGCTTTCTAAATGGATCAAAGACCTAAATGTAAAACTTCAAACTGTAAGAACCTTAGAAAAAAAAAGCTACAATAATAAAAACAGCCTGGTACTGGTACAAGGATAGGCATATAGACCAATGGAACAGGATAGAGATTCCAGAAGCAAAACCTATATTTTTCGACCAACTCATCTTTCACAAAGACTTCACCACTGACTGGGGAGAGGTGAACCTATTCAACAAATGATGCTGGGAAAACTGGCTGGCCACATACTGAAGATTAAAAGAAGATCTCTACCTATCACCATGCACAAAAATCAACTCTGAATGGATTTCAATATTTTTATAGCCTATAAGTTCTTCTCTACCTGGGAGGAAGTGTTAATCCAAAAACAATGAATTTCATTTAATAATCTGCATGTTCTTCCACGTTCTGCCATGGGCATATTCATCACTCAATAGTTTTATAAGACCACAGTAGCTAGCAAGTTAATAAATGTCTGTTGATTCTCAATAGCAGCCACCATAGCTTTTTACCCTTGCTGTGCCACGAGGGTGAGATTTAATATAGATTTTTCTAATAGGGGTATCCCAACAAACCAAAAGAAAACCTGGCAATGGAGTACCCTAGTACATATCTTTGTAAGACTGTGCAGTCCAGGATACTTCATCCTAAACTAGGTATATGTATATTATAGCCATGTATATTAGTACCAGCCATGCATGGAGGCCCTAATTCTCTTTGACCTCATTGTTGCTGTAGGGATTGTTCCATGAAAGATTCTTAATTCAGAATATGCCCAGAAAAAGTCATTTGAGTTTGGTTAAGGATCATCACCTTAGAAACAGTGGTCACTATTGTGCAAAGCACCTTTCCACCTGTATGGTAGAACCAAGTATAATCCCTGATCACATAAAAAGTAATACTCAGTTCTGATTAAGGAACTGAGTGGTTCCAAATGGGAAGAATACTCCCCAGTGATCATAGTTTCCTTTGGGTCACTGGGGTCACATGAACAGTCACAAGGGAAATCCTCTTTAGATAACCCTAGCTGTTCCAGTTTAGAGTTTTCCTAATGGACTATTCCATTGTATATACAGGTTATGCAGGCATGATGGTTAGGTTTATAGGAATAGATTGTGCTCTGGAGAAGATTAGAGAGAATGTTTCCTGGTCAAATGTCATAGTATGGAGACTTACACTTACCTGGGGCTATAATGATTCCATATTAGAACAAGGTAGCCAAAGGGACTGGTGATATGATAACAGGTATCAGTGCAATTCACCAGATTCTGACAATTTGATGTATTCATGGCTATATACTCTGACCAGTCTATCCAGTGTTTCCTTTTTTTTTTTTAATGGCTATATGCCATCCAGTTTTGGTAGGGTCTCCATTAAAGACTAGAGCCCATGGTCCCCATACTCTGAGTGATGTATTATTTTGGTGGAACATAGTTATATTACAATAGTTGGGGAAAGTTATCCCATCCAGGATAGGCTAAATGCAATTGAAAACAGAAAGAAGCATTTTCCCACATCTCTGCCATTTCTCAACTTTAACTAAGGCCTTGTCACCTTGGGAAGTTTTCTGGTTAGGTTTCACTGCTATTTGTAGGGCAGTGAATTCATACCAAGAACCACTGAGATTTCCTATCTGCTCAAGAGATAAAGGAAGAGCTATCAGGGGAAGAGTTAGAGAAGGTCCCTCCTGTGGGCATATCCAATAGTTTGAATAATTACTCTGTTAAGCCAATTATGTAATGGAGGGAGAAAGAAATTGCTTATTGTAGGCTAGGGCTAATGATAGTAAAAATAGGTAACAAAATAGATTAGCCATTTTGCTCACTCCTACAGGAGAAATGTCTATGGAAGAAAACGATCTCGTGGGCATTCAGGATTAAGGGATCCTTGACAGAGTTGTTTAATGGTGCAAATCAAGAAAAAAAAAAAAAAAGGCAGCAGGTATAGGTATTACTATAAGGAGGAAATCTATAGGCAATTAATTAGTGGCACTTATCTTTTATGATTTTTAGTTTGATTCGGTATGCTCTGCCAGCTCAGCAGAGGAAACCTCTCCTGGACTCCAGGCTTTCATCCTACTATAATGGATCCACAAGTCTTTTCCAGTGTCCTTTATTGTTAAAGGGGTGGAAAGAAGAACAGCTCAGGGTCCTTCCCAATCTGAGTTTAAAGAGGTAGATAGAGAAAGAAAGACCTTCACCAGTACCAAGTTTCCTGGACTGAACAGGGGTAGCACTAGTTCCTGGGGTTGGACTTCTGTTAGTGGTCTTAATTATTGTTGAAAGTAGGCAAAAGAAGTAACATAGTTAAGTCTGAGGTCTCTTGATCAGTAAGAAGTCAGTGGTTAAGAAAGGTCATTCATATACCATTTTGAAGGGGTTTAGCACCAGTTTTGATCAGTTCTAATGTGTATTAGGTTGATGAGAAGGAGAGTGGACCAAGGGAGATGAGTCTTCTGTGACTGCTTTTTGAGGTGCCATTTGATGACTATAGTGTATACCTAATGACTTTGAGACCCCCTGGGTGACAGTTGCGTTGAATGAGGGGCCATTGTTGCTCTGAAGTTACTTAAGTAATCCAAAGTGAGGGATTGTTTTATTGAGCAATGCTTTTATTAATTTAGAAGAATTCTCTGGCACAGAAATGCTTCTACCCAGTTAGTGAAGGTATCTACTCATATTAGGAGATACTTGAATGCCTCTTACTTTTGGCATATGCATAAAGTCTATCTGCCAGTTCTCCCCTGGGCAACTTCCCTTTCTTTGCATTTTCCTATTGAGGAGGTTATTTGCAAGGCAAATTCCTGAAGTGTTAACAACCTGCTTGACTATTTGTCTTAGATTTTTCCCTGAAAACAGCCTTTGGGTTAGTTGGAAAGTTTTATCTCTTCTGAGGTGAAAGATCTGATAAAGGGCTTTAAGAACCTTCCATTGGTGGGAGGTTGGCAAATGAAGTGTGCCATCCTCCTATTGCAGCCATCGTAGAGGCAGAAAACTGTATCCCTGAGATGTAGCCCATTCTATCTCTGCAGGAGAATATTAGGGTTTTGTTTCTTTTGATGGGCCCTTCTAAATCAGAGGGGTCTCAAATAAATCATAAATCTGGATTTTCCTTGCTGCTAACTTGGCAGTTCAATCCACTAATCTATTTCCTTCAGCTATTTCATCTGTTCCCTTTTGATGGCCTTTAAAATGTATTATTTCCACTTCCCAAGTGAGGAAGACTGAAGACAATAGTTTGTTAATCTCCCAATGATATTTAATAGGGGATCCATTACCTGTAGAGATATATCTTTCTTTCCAAATAATGGCAAGGGCGTGAAGGTCTAAAAAAGCATAGGGAGTCAGTATAGATGGTTACTGACTTCCCTTTACTTAACTCTAGGGCCCTCATTAGAGTAATTAATTTGGCTAGCTGAGCACTTGTATTCAAGGAAAGAGGCGCTCTTTCAATGATGGCATTGAAAGTGACTACTGAGTAACTGAGTACCCTACCTTACAGATCCCTTGCTCCACAAACAAATTTCACCAGTAAACAGAATCTAGTTTGGGTTTTCTAAAGGGGTTTCCTTTAAGTCCTTTCTGACTGCACAGATGTGTACTACCACTTGTTCACGATCATGTTCGCATTCCCCATCATCAGGGTGATTGGTTCAAAAAAGAAAATGGCTTTAAGTGGATTTGGCTTCTTCTAATAATTAGGCTTGATATTTAAGAAGACAGTTATTGGTTAGCCAAAAGCTTCCTTTAGAGGATAGCAGTCCCACCATATTATGTGGAGCATACATAGCTAAGTTTTTTCCCTTTGTTAGCCTAATAGCTTCTGGCACCAACAATGGTGCTGCTACCATTGTTCATAGGCAAACTGGCCATCCCCTAATTACTAGATCAAACTCCTTGCTTATGTAGCCCACTGGTTGTTGGGCCGGACCCCAGGTCTGTGTTAGAACTCTTGGGACCATTCCTTTTCTTTCAGACACATAAAAGTTAAATATCTTCCCTATGGGAATACTAAGAACCGCTGCTGCAATTGAGGCTACTTTTAATCGATCAAGACTTTCTCAGCCTCTGATGTCCAAATTAGAAAATGAGTTCTAGCTGATTGAGTCTCCTTAGTTCCATAAACCATTTTATGATATACCATTTTTTGACATTTGTGAACCCTCGATTTTTCATCCTATACTTTCTTTCCTTTAAATAATCATCCACTTTATTGCAGAACAAAAATTTACACACAAGTTTCCTTCATATACAAAATCATTGTCTTTGCATCCTTCCTAAACAAACACTTCCACACCAACAACTTTCTTTACATCTTTCCCGTGACTTTTTGGTTTCTGTCATTTTACCTTTCCATACAACCTTCTATGTTTCTACATTAAATTACTCCTATCAACTCTAATTAAATATATATTCCCAGCATGGTCAGGACCAAATGACTGGCACCTGTGTTAATTCAGAAATTAATTTTGGTTCCAGTGCCCTAATATTCACCTGTGGTTTGTTGTGGTGATGGTGAGCTATGCCAAGCACAGTAACATGTTTCCAGGCCTCCTCAGTGGTCATCATTCCTGAGCTAGTTGTTCTCTCCTCTCTTCAGAAGAGAGTGAATCTGCTTTCCAAAGGCTTTCTGATCTGCACAGTGGGTAAAATCCTGGAGGTTTAGGCCTCTTTTGGGCAACTAGGATTCTATTGCCTACACAGATTGTATCTATGGCAACAGATACCTTCCTCCCCTTAGCAGTTTCGTTGTTACCAGTTCTCTGATCAGCTGTTGGAGTTTTGTCACTAAAGATAACTGCCAATTGAGATGCCTCTTTTGTCCCTCTGGTTCTGCAACCCTCCAAGTCAGCACCCTATTACTTCTTTAATGTCTTGGATTTTTGCATCCAAAACAGTTAGCAAGTGCCCCTTGGGAATTTTGGGGTGTATATGCCTGTAAGGCAGCTACTACAGCTCTTGCCTTTGTCTTTTGTCTCCTTTCTTTTTCCTGAGTCTCCTCCTGTTCCCTGTTATAAAAGACTGAGATGGCCACTTTCAGGAGATTGTCTAAAGTGCTGTCTGGTCCTTTGGTCTGCTTCTGCAACTTCCTCTTGATATCTGGAACTGCCTGATTATTAAACTTGTCTTTTAAGATTAGTTTCCCTTCAAATGATTCAGGGCCTAAGGAGGTATGTTTAACCAAACTCTCTTAGCCTTTCCAGGAGAGCTGAGGCATCGACCCTCTGATCTATCATGGCTAACTTAGAATAATTGAGAGGTTTAGTTCTAGTTTTCCTCGAGTCTTCCAGTATGCAGACCAAGAGATGTTTTCTCCTTCCTTCTTCCAAGTCACTATCAGGGTCCCATTTAGGGTCTTCCAATGGTACTGCAGATATGCCTATTAAATACAGCTTCTTCCCTTCTCTGGCACTATATGAAATGCAAAGCTCATCTCCACAAACTTGTCTTCTACTTACAGGGCTGTTTGTTTCTCAGGGATCACTAGGGTCTGGCCTGAGAGTAATATAACATCCTATCAGGAGATCTCAAATACTTGTATTACATTCTGGAAAGTATCATCTCTATATACTTGTCAGGCTCATCTGAGAACCTGTCAAGATCTTCCTTAATTTGTTTCAAGTCTCATAGGGAAAAGGATACCTGTAACTTACTAGGGCCATATTCATCAAGCATCTCAAGAAACACCAGAGTTTGTCTAGAATGAGAGTTTTTGGAGTGGTAATAGTTTGAAATCCAAGAAGGATCTGAATAAGGAGAGCAAGATGGATCAGGTGGAGTGACCTCATGAGCTGATGCTTCCCCAGTGGTGCCTTTGAGGTTGGCATTCTGGTCCATTGGGATGGTCCCTTGAGTTGACCACTAAGGAGGGCTGAATCAGTTTTACAGCATTGACAAAGGTCCAAATTTTCTAGCAATGCAATGAAATCCTGTACATATGGTACCTCTGACCATTTGCCCTGACAGCTACAGAAATTCTCTCTACAAGGTTGTATTGTAATTGATACTTCCCTCTGGAGGCCAGGTTTCTACATTCAGCAACTTATAATATGACCATGTTTGAATTAAGAATTGATGACGCTGTTTAAAGTCTGAGGATAAAAGGAGCCCCATGTCCCAGGATGTACTCTTGAGGGGTGCACATTGCAGATAACCAGATGTCCTGTTACCCATCTGGAGAAGTAGAGAGGTGAAAGAAAAGTGTCTTTAAGTGTTCCTTTCTCCAACCAATATGCATGAATAAGGATAGAAGAAAGAAGAGTGTCTTTTCACTTTCTTGTCTTTCTCTGCTCTTGGCATTCCCTTGCATGCAAGTGTGACCTCTACCCAAGTATAGTGGTAGGGACCCAGTCAGTAAGAATAATCACACTTACCTATGCATTAATACCTGTCCTACTGTGCTGTCAACTGTGCCTCTGTATTCCTCAAACTTAGTGTACCCCATACCAAACTAGGTTTTCAAAAAGTTCTTGAAACTATTGGGTTTAAGAATGGAATTCTGACAAATAAGGGGGAATTCCTGGGACTTTCTATGAACCACTGGCCAGGTGGTCCATGGTTTGAGCCAGGTTACAACATTCAGATGACGTTTCTAACAAAAACCCCTACAAATATGGAGATATAAAATACCAGTACAGGGTCATCAAGACAGTCCCTCACATATTCCACAAAACCTAAACCCACAGTCAGTCAGGCATTTCGACATAAAGTCTGCATAGCCATTGTGCAAGGTATCTAAATTCTTAGGCACAGAGCTCACAAAGCGTCCTCAGAGAGGAAAGACTGCATTCATTCAATATTTGTCTACTCATAGAGTCCTCAAATGATGGTACCTAACTTAACAAGATGACTTCCAAAAGGAAATTCCTTGTATAAAGCAGTTTCTCATTCCGGCCAAATATACTTCTTCCTAACATAATGGGAAGATGAAACCAAAGCTTCCTACACTTTGCCTTATGGAATAACAAACATACCTTGTCCTGAGCTATTTTTCAAAAGGGATCAAGCCAGCTACCAATACTGCCTGGTAATGCCAGCTTCCTAAACTACAAACACACCTGCAACATCAAGCACCAAGTGAGGACAGTAGCCACGGTAATCCCAAAGAGAAGAAGATATGATAAGAGAGACTAAACAAAGTGTGATGGGAAAGACTAGAAGAGTCCTGCAACACCCTATTGAGCTGTTGGGAATTGAGGTTAGCCTGGGAGCCTTCAGATAGCACCCAGGTGTAGCCTGGGCCAGATACCCTCAATTACTCCAAAACTTCTTCCAACTCCATGCAACAGCTGGACCCCAATGAAAGGTAACTGGATCAGAACAGGACCAAAATTCCCAACACCCGAGGGACTAAGCTCTCTCCAGCAAGCCTGAACTCTGTGTATTGTAGACCAATAGCCATGCTGTTCATTTTAATTGACTGGCAGAGTATTTTGTTTTTTAGAAAGAGTAAAAAAACAAAAACAAAAACACAGAAACAAAAAAACTTGAGTATAAGGGTCCTCGGAAATGAAAGTAAAGAGATAGGACTGCTTTAAATCACCTTTCTGTCAAGCCCCAAGTTGGGTGCCAAAACTGATATGGATTTTTTAGGTAAGCCTGGGCTTCAAGAGTGTCAGTTCAATGTGTCGAACAGCCGAGCCCCAGAGAATGTCAGCTTGGTGGGCTGCCAAGCCTAGCCCCAGGAGTGTTGGCTCTAATGGCCTGGCAAGTTAAGTCCTGAGAATATTGCTGATTTGGTGGGCTGACAAGCAAATCCCAGGAATGTTTGGTCTAATGGACAAGCAAGCCAAGCCCTGAAAGTGCTGCAGCTCCTAGAAGTGTCTCAGCTTCAGAGTTTTGCCTTATGCCAGCAGCTCTTCCAGTTCAGCTGGCTTTGTCACCTAGCAAACCAGTCTCTGGGTGTATGGCTCTTTGGCTCTGAAGATCTGTAGTTCTTCAGGTCAGGGTTCTTGTCTCGTGCCCAGGATAAATGAGGGACACAGATGGCCAGAAAGTGAAAAAGCATAATTTATAGAGAAGACAGAAAAGATCCCAAAGTGGGAGGGGACCTGAGGATGTTGCCAATCTGGATTTGAAAACTGGTGTTTATATAGCCCTAAGACTGAGCTAACTGACTATCACTAGCTGTGAGCTAATTGGTCAGTATTAGCTGTGCTGATTGGTCAGTACTAAGAATCAAACATCAGGAGCTAGGGGACTAATTGTGAGCTGATTGTTTGGCACTTGGCAGTGAGCTGATTGGATGCATTTCTATCCCAGCAGTGAGTACTCAAGCTCTAATTCAAGAGGCTTGTAGTTAGTCTGTTTACCAATGTGAGTGTATCAGCTTGAGAGGCTTGCCAGAAGTTTACTGCATTGTTACCAGGGGACTTATTCTGTCCGTCTGCCTAGCTTTTCTCTGGCTATCTCCTCTATCACTTGCAGACATCAACGATGGCTAGCTCTAAATGACTAAATTTTGCTCATTTGGACTGTATTCAAAGTATTTAAATGTGTAACAAATTTGAATTTCATATCTGTGGCTTTTGAACTAACAATCAAAAAGTCCACTATGTTGTCCAGAAGTGGCCAATATACAGGGACCATCTTTAACCTACTTGTACTATATATGATGAGAGACCCTTCCAAAAAACCAGTTTTATTTATTAAAAAATTGTGCGTTCATTCTTACATGTTTAAACTTCAGTCACCTTCAAAAGCCTCTTCATTGTATACAGCACACTTATGAATCACATTTTGCACTGCTCAAAGCAGTTATTAAACTTTTCAACTTTGATGTCTTTTAGTGTTTCTGCCATTTTTTGTTTCATCTCTTTCACGTTGGTAAAGTGTTTCTCTTTGAAGACTTTTTACTTTCAGGGAAACAAAGTTACTCAGGGACAGACTCAGTAAATAGGGATGGTGACACAAGCAGTGTAGGGAGGTGCTTTCATAAATTACCCATGAAATGAGCAAATGAAAATGGGCAAATTCACTGAAAGATTCTCAAAAAAAAAAAAAATCACTGAAACCTCTCACAACTTCTCCTAACTGTTACACTGATGCCGATGGGTTCTTAGAGCACTTACCTCGAGAGGGAAGCCTATCTACAAGGGACCCACCCTTCAAAATATAATTCCAGTATTTTTGGATCCCCTTTCATATGTATATAAACATGTGTATATGTGTATATTTTCAGAGAAATTGAATAGATGATCCCAATATTTATATAACATTAAAATAACCTAGGATACTTTTAAAAATCCTTAACAAAGAATAAATTGGTGGGCTTTCGCTTCCTGATTTTTATACTTATTACAAAGGTACAATAATAGAGACAGTCTACTATTGATGTCATGACAGACATTCATTAAAGCAACAGTATAGGGTCTAAAAATATCCACACATATTGGGTGAAATTTATTTTCATGACGTTTCTAAGGCAATTTAATAGAAAAAGGATATCATATGGTATGAGGTTTAGCTATCTACTTCCAAGCAAATGAAGTTATAGCCTTACTGCATAGATACAAATATTTTCTCAAAATAGATCCTACACTTAATTACAAAAGGTATGTGTATACAATTTCTTAAAGAAAACAAGGTAGAAAATTGTATGACTTTTGTTTAGACCTAGATTTTTAGATATAATAGTAAAAACAAAATAAAAAAGATTAATGTAGCTTCTTGAAATTTTTTTTATTTTTTTTTATTTTTTGGTCTGTAAACCGCTTATTTGTTCTGACCAATAGCTGGGGAAAGTGTGGCTGGGCCAGGACTGCACCAGTGCGGAAGGACGGTGTTCAGGTGAAGGTGGAGTTGTTCCAGCCCACGTTGGCCGTATTCATGTTGTAGAAGTTGATATAGACCACGTTGGGGCTGATGCGCAGGCGCTGGGCCAGCAGACCGCGTAGCCGCTTGCTGTAGGAGTGGTTATGTGCGGTTATGTGCGCCTCCATCTTGCCGATGCCGTGCAGGCTGCAGAGCACCCGGGACTGACTGGAGCCAGCGAAGGCCATGAGCTGATCTGGGACCACGTGTACCCCAATGTACTGGGCGTTTTGCACGTGGCCTATGCCAGCTGCTGGGTGAGCTCAGAAAGGAATCCATCCGACTCAGAGGTACAAGGCACGTTGGTTCACCATGAACATGGGCCTGATGGCAGAGGAATGGTGGGTCAGGGGCAGAAGCAAAGACACACGCACTGCTCCAGAACCTGGCTTCCTCAAAATTTAAATAAAAATTAATCTTAAACATACATTGATTATAAAATTAAAAGAAAAGTCCCAGATTGGGTAAAATACTTGAAGTTACATATTTGACAAAGGACTTATATTCAGTATGCATATAACACAGCACTTACAGTTCAATAATCATAAAACAACCCAATGTAAACACTGGACAAAAGATTTGGGCAGATACTTCACCAAAAAAGGTTATGGTTATTAAATAAGCACATGAAAATATTCTTTGTATCAATAGTGACTGAATTTTCAATGAAACATCATACATCTATTAGACTTATTATAATGAAAAGGAATGACTATACAAAGTATTGGCAAGGACATGAATGTATCAGAACTCTCATCAGTGTGGGTGAGAATGCCAAGTATAGCAGTCACTTTATGACAGGTAGTTTAGCATTTTCTTTATAAGTTAACACAAGACAGACAAAAACAATAATACAGCTCAACTTTTCCAGTCTTAGACACATACATGAGAATGTGATTATCAGATTTTCAACTAAAAACAGTCTGATTAAATTACTATTCAATTGGTGTATTTTCTTAATTATTAAAATAATTTTTGAAACATGATATATCTCCCCAAATCATTTTACGAACCTAACATCATAATGATAACATAAAAAATAAAATAAAATAAAATAATAAAATAAAACATGGTATATTACACCAACAATAAACAAACAGAAACCCACATGAAAAGCACAATCTCATTCACAATATCAGAAAAATATAAAATACCTTGACATCTTCCTAACCAGAGACTTGAAAGACCTTTACAATGAAAACTATAAAACACTGCTCAAAAAAATAAAAGATGACACAAACAATGAAAAAATATTCCATACTCATGGATTGGAATAATCAACACTGTTAGGATGTTCATTCTACCCAAGGCAATCTACAGATTTAACACAATACCCATTAAATTACCATCAGCATTCTTGGAAGACCTGGAAATGACAATACAGAAATTCATATGGAAATATAAACTACCACAAATCACCAAACAAATCCTCAGGAAAAAAAAAAGAAAAAGAAAAAACAAAAACAGAATGGGAGGTATCATGCTCCCAGACTTTAAACTCTATTGTAAAGCTGCAATAATCAAAACAGCCTGATAGTGGTACAAGAACAGGCTTATATACCAAAGGAACAAGATAGAGATTCCAGAAACAAAACCTCAATTTCTCAACCAACTCATCTTCAACAAGGCCTCGACTACCAATGACTGGAGAAAGAAAAACCTATTCAGTAAATGGTACTGGGAAAACTGGCTGACCACATGCTGAAGATTAAAACAATATCCATACCTATCACTATACACAAAAATCAATTCTAAATGGATGAAAGACCTAAATGTAAAATCTCAAACTATAAGAACCTTAGAAAATGCAGGAAATACCCTTATAGAAATTGGAGCTGGCAACAAATTCCTGATCAAAACCCCAAATGCCCACGCCATAAGAGATAAGATAGACAAATGGGACCACATCAAATTTACAAACATCTGCAAAGTCAAAGAAACCATCAAGAGAGCAGGGAGACAGCCCACAGATTTGGAAAAATATTTGCCAACTGTATGTCTGACAAAGGCCTAACATCTAGGCTCTACAAGCAACTCAAACATGCCAAAAAGAAAAAAACAAACAGCCCCATTTCTAAGTGGGCAGAAGAATAGACACTTCTCAAAATAAGATATATGAGCAGCCAATAGGTACATTAAAAATTGCTCAGCCTCACTAGTCATCTAGGAGATGCAAATTAAAACTACACTGAGATACCATCTAACTCCAGTCAGGATGGCTATCATCAGTAACTCAAAAAAAAAAAAAAACAGATGCTGGAGAGAATGCAGCAAAAGGGAACACTTCTACAATGTTGATGGGAGTGTAAATTAATACAGCCTCTGTGGAAAACAGTGAGGCAATTCCTAAAAGATCTAAAAATCAACCTTCCATACAATCTCACAATCCCCTACTGAGTAATCCCGGAAGAACTCAAATCACTCTATAAAAAAGATACCTGCACATGTATGTTTATTGCAACATTGTTCACAATAGCAAGAACAGGAAACCAACCATGCTGCCCATCAAAAGAGAACTGGATTTTTTAAAATGTGGTACATATACACAATAGAATATTATGCAGCCATAAAGAAGAACAAAATCATGAACGTCACAGCAACCTGGATGGATTAGAGTCTAAAATACTGAGTGATCTTTCACAGAAACAAAGAACTGAGGATCACATGTTTTCACTCATAAGTAGACCTTGAACAATTATTGTAATACTATAAAAAAAGTACTGAGAGTAGTGGGAAACTGCCATGGGGGGTTGGGGGGAATGGGATTGACAGTAGTAGGAATCTTCCTGGGAAAGGGGGGACACACCTCATCAACAAGGGGACCTGCATAATGAACATTTGTATACCTAACCCTGAATATAATGGATGAAACACCTAAATGTAAAATCTCAAACTATAGGAACCTTAGAAAATGCAGGAAATACCCTTTTAGAAATTGGAGCTGGCAACAAATTCCTGATCAAAACCTCAAATGCCCACGCCATAAGAGAGAAGATAGACAAGTGGGACTTCATCAAATTGACAAACTTCTGCAAAGTCAAAGAAACCATCAAGAGAGCAGGGAGACAGCTCACAGATTTGAAAAAATGTAATTAAAATAAAAATAATAAATAAAATAATAAATAAATAAAACACAGTATGTTATCTCATCTATGCAAACAATTTTTATCATTAAACAGTAACTGAAAATTTTTTTGTTGCATTTTATTTTTTAATTTTTAATTGGGAAATAAACATTGCATATATTTATGATGTACAACATGATGTTTTGCTATATTTAAACATTGTGAGCTTCATTTGGATACACTTGTTTAGATATGTGTGACACACTTGTACATATATATTTCCAGATCTTGTACATATTTGATTGCGGTGATCCTGCCCCTGTGGAGATCGGGGGTCTCTTGGTAGGTGTGGTGGTGTTGGTGATTTAAACTGGAGGGATAGATATCAAGAGAAAGAAAGGGGGGAGAAAGTAAAAGACTGGACTCCTGTTCAAGTGACCAGAAGCTATTTAATGGGTGTAATCCCAGGGCTTTTATCCCCAAACTCTGCAAAGTTATTATCACAGGAACTCCTGCTGTTATGGTTACACAAAAGGTAGTATGTGCCTTTCACTTAACCAGATCCAGGTGCACACAGGACACCTCCCACTCTCAAGCAGATGTATTTTTCAGACATGAAGAAAAAACATGAAGTTCTTATCCAGTTTCTATGTACCCATAATTGTTTATGGCTACATAACATCGTTCAATGCTTACACCTGAAACCAACATAATGATATATTACCTCTTACTATTCTATGCTAATTCAAACTAGTTTCTATGAAACAGTTGCTGCTATAGTTACACTCTCCTAGCACCAGTAAACCTAATTCAAACTTCACTGGCCCCCCTGAATCAAACTGAACTAACCACACTTCTATAACAAAATGGTTACTTAAATTTTCTTAATCTATATAAACTATATTCTAAAACCTATATCTACAAATTTCTAAAATCACATCAAGAGAAACTGTGACTTGCACTAAGCTTCCTCAATGTGACTCAAAGTTAAACTTAAATTGTTTAAAAGCAAAAACCATAAACAGTGGAAAATGGGAACAATAGACTCCCAAGTTAGCTGTGTTCATTCCAGTTTCAGAGTCCTCTGTTAGAGCCAGCAGGAGCCTTTCCTGGTTGCTTATGCCAAATGGAAAAGGAGGGAGGGAATGGGGTCAACAGCTAACACATCCTAGTGGTCTTGGGGTCAATGACCCTTCCTGATCCCTAATGCTCAGTGGGCCTCCGTGGCTGGCTCCCAACATTTGATGTATTTATAAAATGAAGTAATGCATATATTAATTAACTTGATGGCTAAATAGAACTAATTAATATGTGTTATCTCACCTACTTATATTTGTGTGATAAGAAAACTTAAAACCTACTTTCTTATAAACATTTAAGTATACAAGATATTGTTATTAACTAAAATCACTGAGTTTATTTTGTATCTTACAACTGTACTGCATTTTTTAAATCAGATCTAAGAGCCCTTTGGTAAAGTATTTATTTTTCTAAATATAAGAGCATGTCATCTGAAGTGATGGAAAACTTGACTTTCTCTTTTCCAATTTGAATCTCTTTTACTTTTTTCTCTTGCTTGGTTGCTCTGACTAGGATTTCTTGTATGTATTATGTTAAATGGATTATGCATCCCATATTTTATTTACTTATTAATGAACACATAGGTTGATTTTATATCTTGGCTCTCTAAATAATGCTGCAATAAACACGCAAGCGCAAGTTTCAGATTTCATATTTTTTGGGTGTGTGGCTACCCAGTAATGGGGTTGTTTAATCATATGGTTTAATTCTGAAATTGATCACTGTTTTCACACAGGATCACACTTCCCATGAACTGTTTTCAGGCAATAACCATTACAGGGGTTACTGAACAAACATGAAATTATTTAATTTTCTTAGTCAATACAGCATTTGGCCACATATTTGCTCTTTTGCTTGCTCTTACTTCTTCCCTCAGGCTTTGAGCTATCATCTTGCATAATCTGTAATATTACACTTAGAATAATTATTTTATAAACAAATGCTATCAGTTTATATTTCTTGAAAATATATTTATATACTGTAGTCCTCTGTTGTAATAAATATATTTTATTGCTATAGCTTGTCATTTAGTATCTTCTTGTCTCAAGGAGTTATAAAACTAGCAGATTCATTCTGATGTACAAATACATGTTTAAATGATATTCTTGTTTATAAATGTCATGGCTAGATCAATCTAAATATTTGGATGATTTATAAGCTCAATGCTGTTTCATTCAAGAACTAATTATTTCTTCATTTTAGTTAGCAAACTAACATTATCTAGGCTAATGCAAAACCTACAGAAAAATTTTTTTTCATTTATGCAATTTCAGATTCTAACAGGGAATTCTTGTCTCAAATAGCACACTTATAAGAAAGCAGCCACATACATACTATTATATGATAGAAACTAAGTGACACACTTTTGATCATGTTTGATGCATAACTTCAGATTGGCAAACAATAATCAAAGTTTCCTATTTGTAAACCATTGATGAACCTAAAAGTTTATTTTGTATTGTAAGGAATCAGAGTTCCATTAATAGTGGTAAAGTTTCTCCACATGTTTCTCTAGCATTCTTACAGTAATTGTCTTTTCCTTTGGAGTAATCTTGACTTTTTTGTAATACTGGCAATTCTATAACTGGGAATATTTAATACCACTTGAAAATGGTCTTCATTCTCAAAATATGTGTGGTCTGCCTTTATACTTGAAGAAAAATGATGTGGTATAAATAAATCTGTGTTGGTTGTTGTATTTTAGAACTTAAAGAAATTTACCTCTGGAAGTGCTAAATGTCATCTTTCTGTTGAGTAGTCAGCTGTCATTCTTTATGTTACTTAGAAGCATGTGTGTCTTTTTGTTCAGTTCACTTTAAGATTTTTTAAAATTTTTATTATTATATATATTTTTTTACTTTTCCAAATGCATACTACGATGTTATGTCTTTGGTTGTATTCTACTGAAGCAAAATATGAAAGATTAATTTTTGTGCAAGATATATCTGTGGGCATGTTCTCAAAAGGAGAGAAGTAATTTAAGCAAGATAGAAGATGGGAGTGCAAGTCTATCAAAGGATAGTACCCACTGCAATCTAGGTTCACCCTGATATTCCAGGAAGCCCAGCAACTTGAGTCCCACCACTTAGTTGAATCCACTATCGGGTGTGATTTTTAACTCCAGTCTTTTCTATTCCCATAACTTAGGTTAGTCATTGCATAAAGATTTCCATTATGGGAAAGGAGTAATCTCCTGGGTGAATTGATTCCCTTTCACCCGAGAGCAAAATATCTAGAGAAGGGGCAACTTTGAGCAAACTGTAAGAAAAATACACAGTAATGTGGAAATCCAGCTTGGTAACCAGGGTCAGATCACGGCCTATATAGTGATTGTGCAGTGTACTACTTTGTAATATTTTTGCTGTTGTTCCTTATATCCAGATTGGAATTTATAGTGCTTTTTAAGTTTGTATCTTAGAGTCTATCACATATTTTAGAATGGTGTTAGAAATTATTATTATTTACATTACTTGCATCCTATTACTGTTATATTTTTAGGAATTAAATAACATGTTTACTAGAACTTTTTGTTATATCCACAATATCTCACACATTTTCTCTACTTACAACTTTTTGGCTTATAGTATAAATTTCTTCTCACCTAATTTCTTTTTTTTTTTTTTTACTTTTTATATTGATTATTCTTTTTTTATTATAAAGATGTGGGGTACAATTCAAGGTTAGATATACAAACATTGGTTATGCAGGCACACTTGTTAATGAGATGTGCCCCTTCCTCCCCAGCAGTTTCCCTCAACTGTCAATCCCACATCCACTCCCCTGATGGTTTCCCAATTATAATACTATAAGAAAGGAATTGGCAGTAGTGGGAAACTAATTTAGTTTTATTTTTAAAAATTCTTTGTTCATAAACTTATAATCAGTTATTTGACTAGGTTTTAATATATAATTTATTACATTTGCATGCACTAACATTTTTATATTATTCCATTTATAGGCTCTATTATCTGCTAAATTTTTCTACCTTATTTTTAATTTCTTGAACTAATTAATCACAAATATTTCAAAGTTGTTTTTAGGACAATTCCATTATACCAAAAGGCTTTGTGTATATTTATAACATTCTGCTATTTTTGTTTTCTTTCTCACTCATGTTTCCTTATTTTACCTTGTTGTTTTTAACCAAGTACAAGTTGTTAAATTAGAAATTAAAATGTATATGTAGTTGGTGAGTGAATAATGTTCTTACTTTAGCAGAAATTTAGTTTTGCTCATAGTGGTCTATCTAATAGTACTTGCAATCCTGGGTCATATATAGTGCATAGAAAATTTATAAGATTTGAATCTGGGTTTCAGTCTCTGTGAGAGCTAGTGTATATCCCATTCATCACTATTCTTAGGCAAGAGCATTTACAAGCATGGATCAAAAGTCTAGGAAGACTCTGAACTCTGATTTTTGTCCTTTTTGCTATATGAGCCTGCCTCTTTTCCGCAGCCTCTTAGCTATGCTTGTAAAAATGGCAAATTCATCAAGAAGAACACATTGTCAAGTGTTGGCTCACCTCTCAGAATTTGCTTTTTTTACTAAATTACATTTTAATCTCACAAATTCTCCTTACTTCTCTGATTTTCAAAGGCATGTAAAGATGTATCATTTAGCCATCATTTATCAATCATCTCTCTCTCTCTCTCTCTCTCTCTCATGTATACATAGTGTCAATTTTCTCTGAATGTTCTAATAGTAAACTTAGTCTACAAGTTCCTTGCTGAAGAGCAGTAGAGCATATTGATTGCATCATACTGATGCATTAAGTGTTCTTTAGCCTTGATAGCCATGTATGATGCATTACCATCCTTAAGTAATCCCACCACAGCACCAGCAGTAATTATGGCATCTGGTAGAAAATTATGGATGCCACATAGTGACTTGGTGATAACTTCCATTACTGTCATGTCATATAGAAAATGGTCCTTGTCTGGGTTCCTTTGTAGCAATAAGGTCAAAACCTCAAATTTTCATTTGTATATTAATATGTCTAACACATTTAAGGTCTTTTTTATTGCACAAGGAGCATAGTTTATAAAGAAAAAATTGCATTCTTTGTCATCCTCAAAATGTATTTTGTGCAATTTTAAACTACAGTAAGTTTTAAATAAATAAAATGTAAGAAGCAAAAGTAATTACTACACTTCAACTTATACTTAGTAGCATTTTTTTTTAACTCTGAAGATGGTTAATTGAGTCTGAAGTACACCTACGGAGGATACTATAAGAAAAAAGAATCCGGGCTCGGTGGCTCAGCCTGTAATCCTGCGTCTTTGGAAGGCGGAGGTGAGTGGATTGCCTGAGCACACGGGTTCAAGACCCACCTGGACAGTGAGACCTCATCTCTACAATAAATCAAAAAATCAGCGGGCGTGGTAGCTCATGCCTGTAATTCCGGCTACTCGGAAGGCTGAGGCAGAAGGATCGCCGGAGCCCAGCAGGTTGGGAGTAGCCACTGCACTTTAGTCTGGGTGACAGAATGAGACTCCAACTCAAAAAAAAAAAAAAAAAAGAAAAGAGAGAATCAATTCTATAGAGCCACAGAAATTGCTGAAAAAATGATGCCTATAGAGTTCCTGTGTATGAAAATTTATCTGAACTAAATAACATTGCCATATGGGGTTCTAAAATCAAAGTAAAATGCTTTCAAAATTTCTTTATTAAGTAAATTGTTTAGTCAAGAGTTTTCATTTCACTGAAAGTTATTTAGTATCAGGAAAAAAATTGTCTTGTGACTCTTAACAAATTCTCACATGCGATAAAGCCAACACTTTTTTAAATGGCATACTGGTCAGAGATGAAAATATGTTAGTGTTTTATTTCATGTCTATCTTTACATGGTAAAGTTCGCTTAAGTAAGTATACTCTGGGTTCTTTATAAGAAAATTTGAAGTTCAATCGCCTTAGGTTATTTGTTATCATTATACTAAAATAATAAACCAATTCTGACTCAAATCAAAAGCTAATTATAAGAAACATTGGTAATCTCCCTCCAAATGAATGTTTATATGATATTGAAATATATAATATTCAGATACAAACATGTGGAATATAATTAATAAAATTTAATCACATTGTGAAAATGTAAGACAGCAATCATTTTATGCTAAATTAAGGAACAATCATAAGAAATATCTTTTTAAATATTTTATACAATAATCATGAATAGGGACTTCCAACAAGATGGCAACAGGGCAACTGGTCTATGAAACCCTCTCCAAAGGAGAATGCAGAGGGTCTCTGGCTCTCTCCCTGGGGGCTGCGGACTCGAACATTGGCAGCCTGCTCTTTACACGGAGCTCAGCCGTCGCCACCGCTGGGGCATCGCAGTGATCTGGACAGCCACTGCAGCAGGAGACACAGCAGCTGCTGCACCACCCCAGCCTCCATGGTGGCCATAGCGCATTGCACCACCCATGCCTGAGGCAATCCATGACTTCAGTCCTTGAAGCCCCTGCAGGCAAGATCTGCTGGGACTGCTGCCACCTCTGCTGCCAGCTTGACATCCTGCCAGCCGTGGGTCTCGTCCCATGTGCAGGCTTCCATCATCGGCTCCTGCCCGGCCCTACCCCCCTGGGGCGAGCAGCTGAGATAACACCACCTGCTGGTGATTCAAGGTAACAACACCGAAATGGGAGAAACAAGCTTGAAAAAGAGACACAAGCCAGATTTGAGTGGTGAACGGAGTGTGATCTGAACTGTCCTTCACAGCAGGCCAGGGCCAACTGACCCTAACTGCGAACTAATTTACCAGCTTGAAAAGAAAGCTAGAAATCAGAACTGAAAAGAAATTGGACTTAAATGAAAAATCTCAGACTGTGCTCAATTCGTTGTTAGTTTAATGACTTGATTCTATTCCTACTGTTTCATTCCTTTTTTTCCTCTTCCTTTTCATCTCTTTTCTCCTCTCTGTAAACCATATCTTAGTATAGAGGGACAGCACACCAATAAG
Organism: Carlito syrichta; assembly: GCF_000164805.1. Taxonomy (NCBI): domain Eukaryota; kingdom Metazoa; phylum Chordata; class Mammalia; order Primates; family Tarsiidae; genus Carlito; species Carlito syrichta. The sequence continues at coordinate 402,639 of NW_007233280.1, read as the reverse complement.
GTGGTTGGTTAGCTTGTACGTTAGCATCATTGTATGTTTTATTTATTTAATTTTTGCATAGGAGCCATCATAGCTGGGGAGAGGAGAACCTATTCAGTAAATGGTGCTGGGAAAACTGGCTGACCACATGCAGAAGAGTGAAACAGGACCCCTATCTATCCCCATACACAAAAATTAACTCCAAATGGATCAGAGACCTAAATGTAAAACCTCAAACCATAAGAACCATGGAAAATGAGGGACATACACTCATGGAAACTGGAACTGGCATCCAGTTCCTGAACAAAACCGGAAATCCACAGGCCATAAGAGAGAAGATAGACAAGTGGGACCTCATTAAACTGACAAGCTTCTGCAAAGCCAAAGAAACCATCAAGAGAGCAGGGAGACAGCCTACAGACTGGGAAAAAGTATTTGCCAACTCCAGGTCTGACAAAGGATTAATATCTTGAATCTACAAGGAACTCAAACATGCTGAAAAGAAAAAAACAAACAACCCCATTATAAAATGGGCAAAAGATATGAACACACTCTTCTCAAAGGAAGACATCCGAGCAGTCAACAGACACATGAAAAAATGTTCAACCTCACTAATCATCAAGGAGATGCAAACCAAAACCACACTGAGATACCACCTAACTCCAGTCAGAAAGGCAATTATCAATAACTCCAAAAATAACAGTTGCTGGAGAATGTGTGATCAAAGGGGAACACTTCTACACTGTTGGTGGGAGTGTAATCTAGTGCACCCTCTGTGGAAAACAGTATGGCGATTCCTAAGAGCTCTAAATATTGATCTCCCATATGACCCCACAATCTCCCTACTGGAATATAGCCTAAAGAACTCAAATCACTCTATAAAAAAGATACCTGCACACATATGTTTATCACAGCATTTTTCACAATAGCAAGAACCTGTCCACCAAAAGAGGACTGGATTAAAAAACGTGGTACATATACATGATGGAATACTACACAGCCATAAAAAAGAACAAAATCATGAATTTTGCAGCAACCTGGATGGAACTAGAGTCTATAATACTGAGTGACGTCTCACAGAAACAAAGATCTGAGTATCACATGTTCTCACTCATATAGTGCACCTTGAACATCCAATGTAATACTATAAGAAAATGACTGACAGTGGTGGGAAACTATGGGGGGGAGGGGACGGGAGATGGGATTAGCAGTAGTAAATATCTGTCTGGGGATGGGGAGACACCTCTTATCGACAAGGGTGCCTGAACGAAGCATATTTGTCTACCTAACCCTTAACTGTACCCCACAATATCATAATAAAAAATATTGATTTAAAAATGTGGTACAGATACATGAAAGAATATTGTGCAGCCATAAAGAAGGACAAAATAATGAATTTCACAGCAACTTGGATGGACTAAGAGTGATCTGACACAGAAACAAAGAACTGAGTATCACATGTCCTCACTCATAAGCGGACCTTGAACAATTATGTAACACAATAAGAAAATGATTGGTAGTAGCAGGAAACTGCCAGGGGGTGGGGGGAGGCAGGATTGGCAGTAGTTGGAATCTGCTGGGGGAGGGGGAGCATACCTCATCAACAAGGGTACCTACATAATGAGCATTTGTATACCTAACCCTGAATTGTACCCCACATCTTTAAAATAAAAAATAAAAAAAATCATGTATATATCACAGAGTATCAATTATTTCTAGCACAGCAATTTAGTTTGGACTTGGTTAATTTCTATAATATCTTTCATTTACTTATATGTTGTTTAAAAATACTAGACTTAAACCAGGTTTCAAAAATTTACAAAGTATCATATTATGCAACCAAAAAGAGGAACAAAATTATAAACTTCACAACAAATTGAATGTAATTGGAGATCATCACACTTAGTGATCAATCACAAAGACAGAATACAAGTTCTCACTCATAAGTGAGACCTGAACATTAGTTACATTAGCAAAAGGGAGGGACCAGCAGTCACTGGACATCACCAGGGGAGGCGGGGTGGACACAAAACACAAATGGTACCTGACCCCAAACCAGGGGAGGTGAGGACTATTTGGAGGCTCAAACTTCACCTGCATTAAGCCTATTTTTGTAGCATATCCTGACTTGTACTCCACATCTCTGTGATTAAAAAAAGCTTACTTTAAATTAAGATGTTTTTATTTAATATTCCCTATACCCTTACTAAAATGCTTAAGATATGCTAATAAAATCAATAAAAGTGCCATGAATATAAATATATTACTTCAAGTGAATGAAAATGCTATTCTTATGAGTATCTGCCACCTCTCAGAAAAAAGGTAGTTTGAATAAACATTGAAATTGTAAAACGAGATGGTTTTGCCTGACACAATACTGTGAGGTAGTTCATATTATTAATTTATAAATAACTGAATTTTTGATTGAGCAAATAATATGACCTATGTCACATAGACATTGTTTAAAAGAAGTTTGGTAAAATGAAGGTTTAATGCAATTTTCAATGTATGGAAAAGAAACAATGCACGAGAAAGGCAAAATTGGAAGAAATGTGTCAGGGTCAAAGATTTGAAACAATAGATTAAATATTCACTTTCATGAGCCAGGCTCGGTGGCTCAGCCTATAATCCCATGCCTTTGGGAGGCTGAGGTGAGTGGATTACCTGAGCCCGCGGGTTCGAGACCCACCTGGGCAAGACCTCATCTCTGCAATAAATAAAAAAATCAGCTGGGCGTGGTAGCACATGCCTATAATTCTGGCTACTTGGAAGGCTGAGGCGGAAGGATCGCCAAAGCCCAGCAGGTTGAGGCTGCGGTGTCCGGGAGCGGCCACTGCCCTCTAGTCTGGGCAACAGAGTGAGACTCCAACTCAAAAGAAAAAAAAAAAAATTCACTTTCATGGAAAAAGATGACTCCATATCTGTGGGTCGAAATACTAGAGAGATCTGTAACTCCTAAAATCAGCTATAGATGATAAATTAAACATAAATAACAAGTAATTATATTGATCACAAAACAAAGTAATAAAAATAAATTAAAAAACAGAAGGTCTCAAAGTATTCAAATGTCTCAGATACTACAGAAATATGTCTGGATATTTCAACATAGAAAATTGAGTTTCTATTATTAACTAGTACAATAGTGAGAACTGAATCATTTTTGTACTACATTATTTAAGTCAAAGTTTTACTTAGCATCGTTCTCCTTTATCAATAAAAACTGACAAGCTAGCGCTAAATCAACTAACCTGTACAATCTATTCTCTTTACCTCTTATTGTTCCACCAAAAATGCACACACACACAGACACAAACATACAAATTCTTACAAGTACACTTTTAAAATTTTGATCCAATATTTGCAGCTCCAGAAACACCCATTGCTTGTTTTAATAACTACACAAAGGGAGTTACTTAAAGTTAGAGGTAATGTGTGCTTAATGAATTTATATATGTATGAATACATTTATATGTGAAAGTTTATATGAATATACACACAAAGCACATATATACATATATTATAAATGATACATAAAATTATATATACACATATAATTTTATACTATGTAGAGTTATGTTTAAAACCATAATTGTATTATTTCTCTATATGAACACTTCAATTTTTACTTATTTGTCTTAGAATAAAGTGCAAATTTGTAATGCAGTCCACAAGATGGCCAGTTGACTTCTGTTCATCATCTTGCACCAGTTTCTGCCTCACACACTCTTTAGCTGTTAATTTCTAGCATTATATCCACAATGGACCCTCTTTCTCTTCTTTAAACATACAAATGTTTTGCTCTTTTTCTTGTATGCTTTTTATTTATTCTTGAATTTGGTCTTAATTTTCACTAAGAAAATATTTCATGAGTTACGTCCCCATACCAGGTCAAATTGCATTCTTGTATTTATTTTTTGTACTGTTTCAATTATAACTAACAAAAGGCTTTCATTGTTTATTTACTACATGTCTGATTTACTAGTGTGATGAGAACCAAGATCATGACTGTATTGTCCATCTTTATTCTTTCATAACCAAACATCACAACAGGCTCAATCATAATAGGAACTCAATAGATATCTAACAAATTAATTATTTCCTGTATATCTTCTGGGCATTATAGATTTTTGAATTGTTTGAATGTTTATTGAATAAATAAGAAATGTATAAATCATAAAATGTCAAACTAAAAAAGATGGCTCAATCATTAAATTATTATGATAACCTCAAATATTATTTTGAAATCATTAAGAACAAATGAAATTGTCAGTCTTATTCTCATGAAAAGTCTGAGTCATAAAGTCCTCATCTGTAATCCAGAAAACTCAAGCCAGTAAACTAGCTACGGCAAAAAAAAACCCTAAAATTTTCCAGTTGAGACATTAACCCAAATACAAATCAATAATACAAAATAATAAAATGACTAAGAGATAGAGTCAACATGAATTAAATCAGAAGAAACAGAAAGTAACCACTTTTATAGGCTGAATAACTTAACATACTAGAATTGATGGTTTACAGACTATAATATAGAGCAGCCCTTTGGTTCCCCTCCCACTGTGGGAACTTTTCTGTCCTCTCAATAAATTCTGCTTTAAAAAAACTAGATTATAAAATAAGAATAAAAACTGAAGGCATTAAAAATGCAAGGAGGGATCACATAGGTATCAAGAAGGACAAAAATATTGGAGTTGAAAACAAAATTTTCAGAAAAAACTTCTAACTGCTAAAATAAAACTGACTAGAAAAATAAAATAGATGACAAGGGAACTAGTAAACTAGATAATAAATCTAAAGAAATTTTTCCTCAGATGTAATTTTGAGAAATGAAATTTTAAACTGATAGAAAAGGGAGTTTAACAGACATATAGGTCAGATTGAGAAGACCAAACACACATAACAGAAATGAAAGCCTTAAAAGGAGAAAATAATAGAAAGAATAGAAGAACAGCAATATTTGAATTTACATTGGCTTGGTATTTGCTGGAATTATTGAAATACTTAAAGGTGCATATTTGGAAACCAGAGAAATCAACAAAAGATATATAAAAAATAATTCACTTGTATATTTTTAATGAAATGGCAGAGCATCAATTACACAGAAATATTGTCTTAACAAGTTAGATCTTCAAATAGATTACATGAATAAGAAAGCAATTTGATTTTATAGACTCTTCAATTAAAAATATAGAAGCCATGAAATAAAATTCTGTGAGAAAAATAATTTCCAAACCAATATTTTGCACTCATTCAAATTATAATTCAAGAAAATGATGAAATAAAAGTAATTGCAGGATAGTCACAACAGACCCTTGGTAAAATGTATACTGTGCCAAACACAGATCAATGGGCAAGATGGCCATCCAGATGCAGCTAACTTAGGCCCTTCTCATCAAGTAAAACAGGGAAGAGAGATATTCCTCAGCAGTTGGAGCCAGTTGAGAGGAAGGATGCCCTTCATAACCAACAGAGGAATAGTGGAATCCACAGAGCAGGGAGGAGAGAGAAAGGGCAGCCAGTTTGGAACCACAAAGCCCCCTCCCAATGGGTCATGTCAGAAATAGAGGGCAGTGTCTGGATGTGAAGAAATGATGAGTTCACAAAATTAGGACTCTATGCTCCTGCCACAGACTTAGAGGATCTCCCAAGCCTCATGGGACTTCAGTCCCACATTAGAAACAGCCTAGATACTGCACAGCTCTGATCTACCAGAACTCATGTGAAACTGTGAAGCCACTCAGTTCTGAATGCCTCCATTTGAGCCATTCCCAAGAATTTGACCCCTGCAGACTGTGTTCAGTGACCAGCTCACAATTTGGGAGGGGTTGGGAAGCCCAGACTATTTTATTTTCCCCTGGGCAAATTCTGCCACTGCTGGCAATTTCTACTTTGGGCAAACTACAGCAAGAGAACTTGTTTATGAATGAACTTTTGAGTTCTGAGCTTGGACAGTCTCTGCTTAGGGTGGGAAAGCTGGGGGAAATCAGTTGCCTTTGCAACCCATCTATACTTCCTCTCTGTGTGAACACTTTTATACAATAGACATGGCTCAACTTTCCCTGATGCATGGCCACAGTAGCCAGGAGACCCGTCCCCTCTCCTATTCCTTCAAGGGTAGCCATTTGCATTCACAGGTAGAAAGCTAAAGCGAGGCTGGATGCAGTGGCTTAAGCCTTTAATCCCAGCATTCTGGGAGGCTGAGGTGAGAGGATTGCCTGAGCTCACGGGTCTGAAACCAGCCTGGGCAACATGGTGAGACCTGTCTCTACAATAAATCAAAACATTAACCAGGTATGGTAGTGCACACCTACAGTTCTGGCTACTTGGAAGACGGAGGCAGAAGGACCACTCGAGTCCAGCAGGTCAACACTGGGATGGCCGTGAACATGCCACTGCACTCCAATCTGCACGACGGAGTGAGACTTCAACCCCCCCCAAAAAAGAAAGCTAGAGAGTAGTTTGGTGTGACCTTGCCCTCCATGAATAACTTTTCCTATTACCCTCTTGAAAACCCAGGGACAATGAACTTTGTGAGTTCCCATAGTGGCACGAATCACCTAAGTTATCTACATACTTCCCTTGTGCAACAAAGTCCAAACAACATATCAACATCCATCAACAGAGTTGACAGTCTCCTGCAAGCACCACCAACTGGCTGAAGGTTGACTGGAATAGCCCTTACAACATCTGAGACAATAATATGGCTATTGGGTACGTATGGTCTCAGACTTCAGCTAACACCACTACCTAAGCTGCAAAAGATCCTGAGCCAGTGCATGTACCCAGTATACCACTGCCACAGCTGACAATTGAGAAACCCACAGCACTAAAGCTACCTACAACCAAGGAAATACTTCCGAGTCTACATAATCCCCCTGCCAACTTCATTAAAACTGGTGACTGCACCTGCCATTGGGAAACTAGAAGACTGGTTAGCTCAACATAGCCTCAACACGTCCCTCCAGGAGATAAAAATAAAACCCATGTCACTGCACATCTTGGACTAATTCATAGAATGAGGCATCAGAGAGTTCTCCAGAGATGTTAGTGATCATCTATTCTTAGAATTCAAATCGTATGCCTTCATTTCACAGGATCCCTTGCAGGTATCCTCCAGTACCAGTCAAACTGTGGCAGCCTCATAGGGAAGCTAAACCCAGAAGAGCAGCAAAATTTGGTGGTTACGCTCCCACAGATTACCACTTCCAGGGAAGGAAGTGTGCGCCACAACAGGGGAGCACATGGTGAGACAAATAAATAAATAAACATCAGTGATTCTCACTGGAAGCTTCCCCAACTATTTCCATCAGAGTCAAGACTTTAGTTCTCTATATGGGCAATACATACAACCAACTGCTCCAGCTGCAACTAGTTTTCACTCAAAAAGTGATTCCTCATTGCCTAAGGCTCAAAAGTTCATCCCAGAGAGAAGTACTAAAAAAGGAAAAAGACCATACCACTGTGGAAAAAAAAGACAATCTTCATAAATTATCTGGCAATCTAGACTCACAAGAAACAGTAAAGTACACACATACCCAATACTTACTAACACAACAGCATCTTAGAAAGCCAATGTACAAAGGTTCTGTGTAACCAAAGGAAACAGTCTGAGCCTATTCCACTGAAAGCTAGAAGAGCCCAAGCTAGATGAACATAATGTACCCAAATGAACAAGAATCAGAAAAATAATCTTGGAAATATGTAAAAATAGAGGTGATTTTTTTTTAATTTCCTCAAAAGATTAAACTAACATTTCAGTAATCAATCTCAATCAAAATGAAATATTGTATGTTCCAGAGATAAAATTTGAAAGATTGATTATAAAATTGCTAAATGATATCCAGGAGACATTTGAAAACCAACATAAATTGAAAAAAGAAATTGAGGACATGGATGAAAAATTAGCTAAAGAGACAGATACTTTAAAAAATCTGAATTTCTGGAAATGAAACTTAGGAAAACACAAAACACAGTGAAAAGTTTTAAGGTAGACTGGACCAAATAGAAGAAAGGATCTCAGAACTTGAAGACAAGGATTTGAATCAACCAAATCAGACAACAATAATGACAAAATAATCAATAGAATAAGCAAAGTCTCCAAGAAATATGGGCTTATGTAAAACTTTGAAGTCTAAGAATCATAGAAGCTTCTGAAGAAGAGAAACCAAATAGGTTTGCTTTGGAAAACATATTTGAGTAAATAATTAAAAAATAATAAACAAACTTCTAGCCAGAGATTCAAACATCTAAATACCAGAAGGTCAAAGAACTCTTGGAAGAATCACTGTTAAAAGGTAATTACCAAGACATATAGTGGTCAGTTTGCACAAAGTTAATGTGAAAGAAATAATTGTAAGACAAGAGCATCAAATTACTTATAAAGGTAAACCTATTAGAATAGCAGCTGACTTCTCAGAAGAATACTACATGCTGGAAGGGATTAGGGCTCTATCTTCAATCTCTGCAAACAAAATAACTGTCAGCCAAAATTTCTGTATGACATAAAAATATCATAAATTAAGGAGAAAGAGTCTTCCTCAGGCAAGCAAACTTTAAGGGAATTTGTCACCACTAGACTGACTCTACAAGAAATACTCAAAAGAGTTCTAAATACTGAAACAAAGCAAAATACACCAATAGAAATCTCCTAGAAAATTTAAAGCTTGCAGGAATTATAGAACACCAATATGAAAAAGAAAGAAAAGAAAAGCCAACAGATTACAATCAATGTGATGAATGTAACATAACAGTACCTTATAAATTATCAGCAACTACAAATATAAACTGCCTCAATGCTCCACTTAGAAGATATGGATTGGCAGAATGGATTTTTTAAAAATGACAAAATCTGAATATCTGCTGCCTTCAAGAGACCCACTTAACACAAAAAGACTCCTATATATTCAAAGTAAAGGGGTGAAAAAAAATGTATGAAAAAGAGAAAAAAAGCAAACAGGAATAGTCACTCTCCTATCAGATTAAAAAATAACCTAAATTAACAGTAAAAAATACAGAGAAGATTATTATAGATAAATAAAGGAATCATTTCAACAAAAGATATAATAATTTTAAATATATATTTATCTAACACTAGAACTTCAAGCTTTATAAAACAAATCTCACTAGACCTAAGAAAAGTGATAAACAGCAATTCAATAATAATAGAAGACAGCAAGAGACAGTCAACAAGACAAAAAGACGACAAAGAAATATTAGAGCATATGTTCCTAATAGACATCTATAGAACATTCTGCCCAAATTTACGGAACATACATTTTTCGCATCATCACATGCAACATTTTCCGAGAAAGATCATATGGTAGGTTACAAATCAATTCTCAATAATTTTTTTAAAAATAGAAATTATATCAAGCACCTTCCCAGATCACAGTGAAAAAAGCTAGAACTCAACTCCAAGAGGAACTCTCAAAACGAAACAAATACATGGAAATTAAACAATGTGACACTGAATTATATTTGGGTCAGCAATGAAACTAAGATGGAAATTTTTAAAATCTTCAAAATGAATGACAACTATGGCATAGGTTATCAAAACCTCTGAGACACAGCAAAAGTTGTGACAAGATAAAAATTTATAGCACTTAAAATCTGCATTAAAAATAATAAAAGAGTGCATATCAACAACATAATGTCACAACTCAAGGAACAAGAAAAACACAAATTAAATCCAAAACTTTCAGAAGAAAATAAATAAGATTACAGCAAGCTAAATAAAAATTGGCACCAAAAATATACAAAAGATCAATGAAACAAAAAGTTAGTTATTTGAAAAGATAAACAGAATTGACAAACCTCTATATTAATTTAAAAAGACAGAAGTTTCAAATTAGATCAACCAGAAATAAAATAAAATAAAATAGAGATATTATAACTGATACCACATAAATACAAAAGATCATCTCAGAGTATTATGAATTCCTCTATGCAAACAAACTAGACAAACTAGAAGAAACAAATACATTCTTAGACAAATACAACCCTCTAGCTTGAACTAGAAAGAACTAGAAACAGATCAAAATAATGAGTAGCTAGATGGTATCAGTAATTAAAAGTCTCCCAACAACAATAACAACAGAACTACAGAATCATATACTTCCAGTCAAATTCTAACAGACTTTCAAATAAATTGTGCCAATTGTATGAAAGCTACTCCTAAGATTGAAAAGGAGGGAATTCTTTTTAATTCATTCTACAAAACCAGTATCACCCTAATACCAAAGCTGGGAAAAGACACATCAAAGAAAGAAAACCAAAGATCAATATCTCTGATGAATGCAGATGCAAAACTCATGAGCAGAATAATAGCAAACAGAATCTAACAACACACTGAAAATAACCCGCCACATTAGAGTGAGATTTCTGCCAGGGATGCAAGGGTGGATCAACACACACAAATCAATAAATGTGAATTTTAAAAAAACAAACAGAATTTTTAAAAAATCATGTGATCATTTAAATAGACACAGATAAAGTGTTTCATAAAATCCAGCATCTTTTCATAATAAAAACTGCCAGAAATAGATATAGAATGAATATTCCTCAAAATAATAAAAGCAATATACAATAAATCCACTACCAATGCCATCCTGAATGGGGAAAGATGAGAACATTCCCCCTTAGAACTGGAAGAAGGACAGCATGTCTATTTTTACCACTCTTATTCAATATAGTATTGGAAATCCTAGCTAAAGCAATTAGACAAAAAGTTAAAATAAAATAAAAGTGGTATTCAAATTGGAAAAGAATACTCTATACCAAGAATATGATCTTATCAGTAGATAAGCCTAAAGACTCTTCCGAACAACTCTTGGACTTCATAAATAAATTCAGTAAAGTGACAGGATACAAAATCAACAAAAACAAATCAGAAGCACTACTATACACTAACATGGACCAAACTGAAAATCAAATGAAGAACTCAATTTTATTTGCAATAGCAGCCAGAAAGCTAAAATATATCCAGGAATATATTTAATCAAAAAACTAAAATATCTCTACAAAGAGAACTACAAATCACTGATGGAAGAAATTGTAAAAGACAAACAAATGAATAAACATTCCATGCTTATTGATTGGAATAATCAACATTGTTAAAATGAAAATATTACCAAAAGTAATTGACAGATTCAATACAATCCCTATCAAACTTCCAAAGTCGTTTTTTAAGGAATTAGATAAAACAATCCTAAAATTCCTATGGAACCAAAAAAAGAGGCAAAATCTTCAAAGCAATCATAAGCACAAAGAAAAAAACTAGAAGAATCACATTAACTGACTTCAAATTATACTACAAAATTATTGTAACCAAAGCAGCATGGTACTGGTACAAGAGTAGACATGGATCAATAGAAGAGAATCCACAATCCAGAAATAAACCCCAATACCTGCAACCAACTGATCTTTGACAAAGTAGACAAAAACACACATTGGAGAAAGGGCATCCTATTCAAGAAATGATGCTGGGAAAATTGGATCACTACCTGCAGAAACACGAAATTTGATTCCGATCTCTCACTATACACAAAAATTAATTCAAATTGGATTGAAGACTTAAAGGTTGGTGTTAAAACAATAAAAATCCTACTTAAAAACCTAGAAATAACTTTGCTGGACAATGACCTAGGCAAATAATTTATGGCTAAGAGCCCCAAAGCAAATCCAACAAAAACAAAAATAAACAATTAGAATTTAATTAATACACAGCAAAAGAAATCATTAATAGAGTAAATAGAAAACCTACAGAATAAGAGAAAATATTTGCTAACTATATACCTGACAACTAAGCCAGAAACTACAACATTCTCAAACAAATCAGAAATGAAAGTAAATAACCCCATTAAAAAGAGGGCAAATAGCATGAGCAGACATCTCTCAAAAGAAGATATACAAATGGCCAAAAAATATATTAAAAATACTCAATATCACTCATCAAGAAAATGTAAATCAAAACCACAATGAAATAACTACCCTATAGCTGTCAGAATGACCATTATTAAAAAATCAAAAAAAAAAAAAAGCAATTAGTTGTTTTCACTGTTGAAGTGAAAAGGCAATGCTAATAAGCTTAGTGGTAGTTTAATTTAGTACAACCTTTATGGAAATTGATATGAAATTTTCTCAAAGAACTAAAAGTAGATCTACCATTTGTTCCAACAATCTCACTACTTGGTATTTACTCAAAAGAACAGTGGTTGTTATGCAAAAAACATGTGTGCTTGTATGTGCATTGCAGCACAGTTCACAAATGCAAAGATGTGGAATCAACCAAAATGCTAATTAATTGATTAATCAATTAATTCATCAGTTGTTGGGAGCCAGCCTTGGAGGCCCACCTGATTGACAGGGTCCTCGTGGGCCGAAGACCCCGGACTGCAGGGTGAGTTCGGGAAGCTGATGCCCTTCTGTCTTCCACCTTTGCTGTTGATACAGTCGAATAATTCTATGCAGTCTTGAAAGAAGAAAACAGCCTGTTTGTGAGAAGTACTTTCAGCTACTGGAAACTCTTTTTCCATCTTTCCACTTCTCACTACATTGTTTGACCTGTCCCTTTTTGCCCATGTAATGGCTCTGAAGCATGTTTAAAGGCCTTTCTTTCGCTTGGTCATAGGTTACAGATCCTGTTTTTAGGGTTAGGATTCATGACTAATACCTGGTAAAAAGAGGTTTCTGATTTTGTTTAAGCAAAGAATTGTTTTGAATATTTTTACTAATTATTTGTAGTTGTAGTTATGGTATTTGGTTATAAGGTTTTACAGGTATAAGCTTACAATCATAGGCATAAGATTTAAGTGTAGTGAAAGTTTATATTAAGGTATATGTAGGTGATTTGTAAGTTTGTTTTTAGGGGTTTGGGATACATATTAAAGTTTTAGTGTATAAGAAGTTGAAGGGTTTAGACGTAGAACTTAAATAAATAAAACAGGTTTTATTAACAACCGAAACTACTTTGAGGCCTGAATAACACCACAAAAAGTTTCTTTTGAGCTCTTCTCCTTAGGAATAAGATGTTCCAGATAAGGAAGACAATGAAGAAATTCGAACAAGAAGAAACTACCAAGGGGCTTGAAAGACCAAAGGGCCTTGAAAAAGAAACTCCTCATCCATGAAAAAAGGAACATCTGCACGAGGTGCTTCGGGAGGGTCTCCAGGTGCACATTCCTCCGTACAGATGGAAGTATTCTACACATGAACTGCTCCAAAGCCTTGAGCCAGAAGCTGCTGTTCTGGCCCCCAGAGACTTTTATTATGGAAAAATTTGTTTTCCTAGATAATTTGAATAAGGAAGTTAAGTTTATAAAGAATTAGAATTGTTAGAAAGATTATAATATGTATTAGTTAATTAGGGATATAAGTTTTGTTTTAGAGTTGTTCAATGAGAAGTTTTGTGATTTTATATAAGAGTTTTTAGGTTTATAATTTTAAGGTTCTATATTAACGGGTTGCAGGGACTGTTTTTACTTCAAGATAACATCATTGTGTTGGAATGGTGTTGTTTTGGGGTAGAGATAGTCTTCACCCTTAAATAGAACATTAGCCAAGCATGGAGAAGAATACTTAAACTTTCCCTTAAGCATCATTTTAACATCACAAAAAATTCATGTAATTTGTTGTAAGTGATTTGCTTCGTAACGATGATTTTAACTTGCTTTGCAATGATGACTTGCAGAAATTATTTCCTTGTAAAAAGGAATATAAACTCACTGTTAATTAGCAATAAAAGGCATTTGATCTCAGAACAGTTGTCCGAAAGTGCTTTCTTGCAATACCTACACCGTTCCCACCATCAGGGTACCCTGCACCCAGAGGAGCTGGACTCCCGCAATCAGTGGATAATAAAAATGTGAAACACACACACACACACACACACACACACATACACACACCATGGAGTACTATTCAGCCACAAAAATGAAGAAATAATGTCTTGCAGCAACTTTAATGGAATTGGAAGCCATCATCCTAAGTGAAGAAATGCAAGAATGGAAATCAAAACATGACATACTCTCACTTGTAAGTGAGAACTAAACTAAGGAACTCCAAAGTCATATAGAATGGCATAATGGACACTGAAGGCTCAGAAGAGGGAGAGTGTAGGGGGAACACATCACCTATTGGGTACAGTGTGCACAAGTAGGGGTAGTGTGTACACTTAAAGCCTAGACACCTTTGCCACTATACAATGAAACAATGTAGCCAGAAATTATTTACACTTTCTAAAGTTATTGAAATTTAAATAATAAAAAACAGGAATAATTTTCAAATAAACATGGACTGTGAAAATGACACTGGAAGGAAAAAAAAACAATTTGGAGACATTTTTGAAAATTAACAAAATCTCAAATGCAAATTTAATAAAATTAGGTCTCAGTAATATAAAGCTAGTATTAAAAGTTATTCAATAGTTTGGAAAGTCACAAACACACTTTGAAAACAATTCACATACAAAATTCAAATTTAAATTTACAGAATATGTAGAATGAAGTATTGGTCTGAGTGAGAAGAATACAAACTTCAATAATCATTTATAATAGAAGATACTGAAATCATTAAAAAAAAAAGAAAAAGAACCAGCTATTTCTAAAAAGTGAATTCTACCAAAACTTCAAGAAGCTTGTAGTTTTTAATTTTATACAATATATTCTAAAGACAAAAAAATAGGTAGAGCATTATTTATACTATGTGTCTAGTGTAAACTCAATTACCAAAAGGATAAGAACATTTAAAACAATGAACCAATTAAACATAGCTTATCAAAATAAATTAGTGTTTTTTGCTTTCTTTAAAGAAGGAAATCCGTGTTACCTCAGTATAGATGAGAAGAATTTTATTATGTTTTAGCAGATATTCATGACTTAAATGATATTTCTAAGCAGCCTGAAATAGAGAAAAATATTTTACTTGATGAAACATGAAATATAAATGTAGTGTGAGCATTCTTTTTTAGAGTTGTAAATATTAAATTGTATCATATATACAGAAAAGCTTAAATGTAGTATGTATGCATGTATAGATTTATTTATTTAGTTTTGAATTGTGGAGTTCATGGTAGGATTTGCTACATAAGTAGGTTGCATGTGGGTGAGGTTTGGGTTTTATTGAGTCCACACCCCATCTAGCAGGGATCATGGTCCCCAGTGGGTGGTGATGCACCTTAGTCCTCTCCCTCCTTCCCTTCTTTAGCCATGTCCAGTGTCTGTTGATTCCACCTTTGTGTCTGTGCCCAATGTTTAGTGCCCACTTTTGGTTGGGAACATGTGGCATTCAATTTTCTGTTTCTGTGATAGTTCACTTAGAATGATGTTCTCCAGCAGTTTTCATGCTGCTGCAAAGGACAGGATTTTGTTTCTTTATGGCTGTGGTATTCCATCATGTGCATGTACCACATTTTCTTTATGCAGTGCATTTTCACTGGGCATCTGGGTTGGTTCCATGTTTTTGCTATTGTGATTAGTGCTGCAATAAACGTGCATGCAGGAGTCTTTTTGTAATCTATATTCCTCTGGGTATGTCTTCAGGAATGAAATTGCTGAGTCAAATGGTAGTCAACAGATGAACTTGTAAGAATGTTATCAGAACTCCAAAATACCCAGCAGATGCCCACAATCCTCCAGAGAGTAACCATTCACTTTAATTGAATGTAACTAGTATATTGATCTCCAGAATAATAAATTGGTAGTGCCAGTTTTAACTTTATGAGAACAGAATCATAAAATATGTCAACTTTGTCTCTGACTTCTTTTGATCAAATGTATGCTTGTAAGTCATCATTTCTGTTGTCAACAATTACAGTTCACTAATGTCCAACATTGCTTAGTATTTTAGTATATGAATATGTCCCAATGTCTTAGCCCAGTGTTTGGCTACTTTGAATAGTTATGAAACAGCAATGTATGCACATTTCCTGACTGTATTCCTAGGAGTATGAGTTTTCCTTCATAGAGTATGTTTATGTTTACCTTTAGTGGATCTCTTGCTAAGCAAGTTTTCAAACTGGTAGTGGTAGAAATGTGAAGACAGTCTTTAATATTCATATCAAGTCTTTATAGTTTTTATCTTTCACATTTAGTTTTTTTATAAGTATATTGTATATTGCATTGTGATTTAAATTTACTTACACATTCATTTTCTATAATTTTAGTAGGTCCTCTATAGATTATAACATTTATATTTTGACAACACAATTTAATTCAGATTACTACCTTTCCATTTATCTCACAATATAGAATCTAAAGCATAGTAACACCACTTGACTAGTATGATTTTTATAATGCATTGTGGTTCCCACATTAATCTTAGACCTCACAATATATTAGTAACAGTTTTAAAAAGTGGCTGCTCAGTGTCCACTAATTTTGTGCACTCATTTGCCTTTTCCATTATTCTTTACTCATTCTCACAAACACATTTCATTCTAAAGTTATATCCTTTCATCATCTTTCCTTTAGATAAGGTTTTCTAGTGATAAACCTCTTCATTTTATTTGGTTAAAATGCAATTACTTCACTTCATTTTGAGGAATAATTTTTCTAGATTTAGAATTCCAGGTAGGCTAATATTTAAAACTTTAAATAATTCACCCAGATGATGTCTAAGTGCCATCCTTGTGTTGAGAAGTTGGTTGCTAGTCTTACTATTGTTCCATTAAATTATTTATTTTTCTCTCCTTCTTCTTTTTAAGATTTCTTCTTTAACTCTACTTTCCATCATTCTCACCACATTCTGCTTGAATTTTGTCAAACTTTTTGAATCCATTTTATTTATATATATTTTTTTTATTTTAAAGGTGTGAGCTACAACTCAGGATTAGGTGTGCAAGTGGTCATTGTACAGGAAAAGTTTAGGCCTCCCTTTGGTCCTCATTTTATCTGGTTTGTGATCAGGTAAGCAGTTTCTGGTTACTGATAATCCCTTTCTTATAGTATTATGATACATGTTCAGGGTACACTTTGGGGTGAGAACATGTGGCATTTTGAATCTGAATTGGTATATTTCATCAGTTTAGAAAACAATAATTTTAAAAATATTTTTCCATTATTTCTTTCCACCCCACATAAAGCACAATTACATGAACATAAAACATAGTTACTCTTGTGTTTTGCTGGTCTTCTCCGATATTTTTTATTACATTTTTTTACTCTACTATTTTTAGAAAGCTTTCTATTAATCATTTTTCAGCTTTGTAATCCTGCCTTTGAGAGTTTCTTATCGACTTTAAATCTTACATATTCTTAATTTTAAATTTTTAGATTTCAAATATTGTATTCTAGAATTATAAATGGTTTTAGAATTCTAATTCTCTAGTGAAACTGTCCACTTTTTAATTTATTTTCTGTAGCGGGTTAACCACAGTTATTTTAAAAATTTTATCAGCTCTAATATCTGAATCATGCATACAAGATTGTAAGAATTCCATATGATAGCAAAAATTACTACAATACAAAAGTTCAAAACAAAAAAAATCAATCGAAAATATTACTACACACTCTCTATATTTTATAAGCACACATTTATGAATATGTATGCATAAAATACACCTGGCAATATGTGCAATTGAATAATATCTGAGAAAGAACAAGCATCTAAATCTGAGTAGTGGCCAGAGAACTTTAACCCTATCCATAGCATACAAATATTTTTGAAGAGATAAAATTCATTTATTTTATTTATTTTTTTTAAACATTTTTTTATTATAGAATTGTAGGGAACAGTTAAGTGTTAGGTATACGAATGTGCATCATTCAGGCACCCTTGTTGATGAGGGATGTCTCCCCATCTCCAGACAGATATTGACTACCATTAATCCCACCTCCCTTCCCCTCCCTAGCACCCCATAGTTTCCCACCACTGTCAGTCCTTTGCTTATAGTATTACAATAGTTGCTCAAGGTTCACTATATGAGTGAGAACATGTGATACTGAGAGATTTGTTTCTGGGAGACATCACTCAGTATTGTAGAATTCCATCCAGGTTGCTGCGAAATTCATGATTTTGTTCTTTATATGGCTGCATAGTATTCCGTTGTGTATATGTACCGCATTTTTTTAATCCAGTCCTCTTTTGATGGACAGTATGGTTGGTTCCAGGTTCTTGCTATTGTGAACAATGCTGCGATAAGCATTCATGTGCAGTTATCTTTTTGATAGAGTGATTTGAGTTCTTCAGGGTATATTCCCAATAGGGGGATTGCAGGGTCATATGGGAGGTTGATATTTAGAGCTTTTAGGAATCGCCACACTGCTCTCCACAAAGTGTAGAAGTGTTCCCTTTTTGCCACACCCTCTCCAGCAACTGTTGTTTTTGAGTTATTGATAACTGCCATTCTGACTGGGGTTAGGTGTTATCTCAGTGTGGGTTTGATTTGCACGTCCCTGATGATTAGTGAGGTTGAACATTTCTTCATGTGTCTGTTGGCTACTCAGATGTCTTCCTTTGTGAAGTGTCTATTCATATCTTTTGCCCACTTTATAATGCGTTGTTTGTTTTTTTCTTTTCAGCATGTTTGAGTTCCTTGTAGATCCAAGATGTTAGGCCTTTGCAGACCTGGAGTTGGCAAATACTTTTTCCCAGTCTGTAGGCTGTCTCCCTGCTCTCTTGATGGTTTCTTTGACTTTGCAGAAGCTTGACAGTTTAATGAGGTCCCACTTGTCTACCTTATCTCTTATAGCCCATGTGCTTCGGGTTTTGTTCAGGAATTGGATGCCAGTTACAATTTCCATAAGGATGTGTCCTACATTTTCTAAGGTTCTTATGGTTTGAGATTTTACATTTAGGTCTCTGATCTATTTAGAGTTAATTTTTGTGTATGGGGATAGACAGGGGTCTTGTCTGAGTCTTCTGCATGTGGTGAGCCAGTTTCAGGACCATTTACTGAATAGGTTCTCCTCTCCCCAGGGGTAGGTGGTGGAGGCTTTGTCAAAGATGAGTTGGTTGAGAAATTGAGCTTTTGCTTCTGGAATCTCAGTTCTATTCCATTTATCTGTGTGCCTGTTCTTGCACCAATACCAAGCTGTTTTGATTATTGTAGAATTATAGTAAAGTTTGAAGTCTGGTGATGTGATACTTCCTGCTTTGTTTTTTGTTGTTGCTGTTGTTGTTGTTGTTATTGTTGTTGTTGAGGATTGTTCTGGCTATCCTTGGTCATTTGTGTTTCCATATGAATTCCTATATTGTTTCTTCTAGGTCTGAGAAGAATGCTGCTGGTAATTTGATGGGTACTGCATTAAATCTGTAGATTGCCTTAGGTAGGATGGACATCTTCACAATATTGATTCTTCCAATCAATGAGCATGGAATATTTTTCAACTTGTTTGTGTCGCCTTTGATTTCTTTGAGCAGTGTTTTGTAGTTTTCATTGTAAAGGTCTTTCACGTTTCTGGTTAGGAAGACTCCAAGCTATTTCTTTTTTTTTGTGGCTATTGTGAATGGAATTATGCTTTTTATTTTGAGTTTCTGTTTGTATATTATTGGTGTAAAGAAATGCGATTGTCTTCTGCACATTTATTTTATACCCTGAGACTTTGTCAAAGTCCTTAATCAGTGTGAGGAGGTCTTTGACAGATTTTCTTGGGTTTTCAAGGTACACAATCATGTAATCTGCAAAGAGAGATAACTTGACTTCCTCTTTTCCTATTTGGATACCCCTGATTGCCTTCTAGTCTCTGATTGCTCTAGCCAGGACTTCCAATACTATGTTGAACAAGAGGGATGAGAGTGCGCATCTTTGTCTTCTTCCACTTTTCAGGGGAAATGGTTCCAGTTTTTGTCCATTTAGAAGGATACTGGCTGTGGGTTTCTCATAGATGGCTTTTACTATTTTGAGGTATGTTTCACATATGCCTAGATATTCGAGGGTTTTTAATCAAGAAGGGGTGCTGGATTTTATCAAAAGCTTTTTCTACATCTGATGACATAATCATGTGGTTTTTGCTTTGACATCTGTTGATGTATTTAATTATACTTATGGTTTTACAAATGTTGAACCAGCCTTGTATCCCAGGAATGAATCCTATTTGGTCATGATGGATGATTTTAGAGATGTGTTGTTGAATCTGGTTTGCCAGGATCTTGTTGAGAATTTTAGCATCTATGTTCATCAAAGATATTGGCCTGTAATTCTCTTTCTGTGGTGGGTCTTTACCTGGTTTGGGTATCAATGTGATGTTAACTTCATAAAATGATTTGGGGAGAGTTCCATCTTTCTCAATTGCCTGGAATGCCTTCAGTAGGATTGGTATCAGCTCCTCCTTAAATGTCTTGTAGAATTCTGCTGGAAAGTCATCTGGTCCAGGGTTTTTGTTTTTCGTTTTTTTATTTTAGATAGTTTTCTTATTAAGTAATCAAATTCCTTGATTGTCATTGATCTATTTAGGGTCTCAATTTCTTCTTGTTTCAACCTAGGCAGGTTGTGTGATGACAGACAGTCCTCCATTTCCTTGAGGTTTTCAAGTTTGTTTCCATACAAGTGTACATAGTAGTCTCTAATTATCTTTTATATTTCTTCAGGGTCAGATGTGACTTCATCTTTTGGGCTTCTGATTGTGTTTATTGGGCTTTTTCTCTCTTTTTCTTGGTCAGTCTAGCTAGGACCAGCAATCTTGTTTATCCTTTTGAAGATCCAGCTTTTTGTTTCATTGATTTTTTTTGTAATATCTTTTTGCCTTCTATGTCCTGGATTTCGATATTCATATTGGTGATCTGGATTCTTCTGCTGAAGTTAGGGTTTTTGTGGTCTTGCTTTTCCAGCTTCCTTAGGTGGCTTGTTAGGCTGTTAATTTTGATCCTTTCATTTTCTTCATGTGCATTGTAGAGATATGAATTCCCCTCTTACTACAGCTTTCATAACATCCCAGAGATTTTGGTAAGATGTTTCTTCATTTTCATTTGTTTCCGTATACTTTTAATCTCTGTTTTGATTTCATCATTGATCCAGGAGATGTTTAGCATCATGCTGTTTAGTGTCCATGTCTTTGTTTGTTTTAGGGGTACCTTTTTGGTGTTGATGTTTATTTTTATTCCACTGTGATTCAAGAAGGTGCTTGGTAAAATTTCAATCCCTTTAAATTTGCTTATGCTTGATTTATGACCAAGTATGTAGCCAATCTTAGAATACATTCCATGTGGTGATGAGTAGAATATATATTCTGTAGTTGTTGGGTGGAGTGTTCTGTAGGTATCAATTAAGTCCATTTGGTTAAGAGTCACATTGAGGTTCCAGATCTTGTTGCTGATTTTTTGTCCTGATGATCTGTCTAGGGTTGTGAGTGGGTATTGAAGTCCCCAGCTATGATAGTGTTAGAGTTGATATCTTTTTTGAGTTTACATAGAAGCTGCTTTATGAAAGTTGGCACTCCTATATTGGGTACATATATGTTTAAGATGGATATTTCTTGTTGATGGATTGAACCTTTTATCATTATGTAGTGGCTTTCTGTATCTTTTTAAATTTTTGATAGCTTAAAGGGTATTTTGTCTGAAATTAAGATTGCGACTCCTCCTTTCTTTTGTGTTCCGTTTGCCTGAAAGTTTGTTTCCCATCCTCTTACTTTGAGTCTGTGAGTGTCCTTTCTAGTGAGGTGAGTCTCTTGAAGGCAATAAATTGTTGCCTGGTGATATTTTATCCAATTTGCCATTCTATGTCTTTTCAGTGTTGCATTTAGTCCATTCACATTTAAGTTAATTATTGAAATGCAATGGTTGATCCCTGTCATAACGTTCTTACAGAATTGTTGTTCCTGTTTGTTTGTTGTCTTTCTTTGGGTTTTGGTGGTGGTTCATGTGTGTTTTTAATCTTTTGCCTGTACTCCTGTGAAGAACGTTGCTATTTTTATTTTCCTTTTCTTCTGTGTTCAGTACTTTCTTAAGTGTTTCTTGCAGAGGTGGTGTGGTGGCAATGTAGTTTCTTAGGGATTAGTTATTTGGGATAGATTTCAATTCTCCCTCACTGATGAAGCTTAGCTTGGCTGGGTAGGTTATTCTTGGATGAAATAATTTCTCTTTTAGAACTTTGAAGACAGGGCTCCAAGTTCTTCTACACTGGAGGGTTTCTGTAGATAAATCTGTTGCTATTCTAATTGATCTTCCCTGGTAGGTAGTCTGACATTTTTCTCTTGCTGCCTTTAGGATTTTTTTCTTTTATAACTACTTTGTTTAGGCAAATAATGTGTAATAATATTATGTCTGGGAGTTGGTCTTCTCATTTGCTGTCTTGCAGGGGTTCTCTGAATCTCTTGTATTTGAATTTTTGCATCACTGATGAGATGAGGGAAGTTTTCTTGAATGATTTCATGAAATGTTTGTTCCAGTGTGGCCTCTGACTCTCTCTCTCTGCCTCAGGAAGGCCAATTACTCTTAGATTGTGTCTCCTGAAGTAATCATTCATCTCTTGAAGGTTTTGTTCTGTCTTTTTAAGCTTCTTTTCTGTGTTTTTGACAGTTTTGGTTAATTCTGTATTTTGGTCTTCAAGTTCTGAGATTCTTTCTTCTGCTTGGTTAATTCTGCTTTCCATGCTTGTTAGTTTGTTATTGATTTCCATCACAGTATTCTTTACTGCTGTTATTTCTGTCATCAGCTCCTTCCTATTTTCCTTTTGTCTCTCCTCAATTTTTTTTATTCTCTCTATTAATGTCTTGATGTCTGGGTTTGTTGCATGTGACCAGTCATTCTGGGGGCTCTTCATTGTTTGTTTTCTGAAGTGTTTTCTCAGTGTCTGATCTTCCAGGGGTCTATGTGAACCCTATATTCTTCTTTTGTTTTTTCTTCATTTGTGCAGATTTTTCCTCCCTAATTTTTCCTTCCCTCCACTTCCCCATCTTCTTTAATTCTGTTATTCAGGGGTGGAGGGGTTGTTTTTACTTCTGTTTGTTCAATCTCCTATTCTTCCTAATGTATTTCCCCTTGCTTTGTTCAGTTCTGGAGTTGAACTGTAGATTGACGGTAGTCCGTTTTGCAGTTTTGAGATTTAATTAAGGGGGAGCTGTGATTCAAACTCTCTCTGTAGATCCTGGTATCCTCCAACAGGTGTATGGATAGTCTGAAACCCACTTCCCACTGTTTTGGAATCTGTCCATGCAATGGGTTTATAAGTTTACTCCCTGAAAGCAATATGAGGTTAACAGAGGGAAGAGAATGGAGCAGGCAGTGGGGGGAAGAGTGGGTGGAGAGAGGAGTGAGGAGTGAGAGGGAAAACAAATGAGTGTACCGGCTGTCAAGTGAAAAGAGACACAAATACTGAAACAAATAAAATGAAAAACAATAACCACAACTGAAAACTAACCAACAGTCATAAAAAAAACTAAAACATACAACGATGTTCACGTACAAGCTAACCAACCTCCTTATTGGTGTGCTATTCCTCTATATAAAGATGGGGATTACAGAGAAATAAGAAAAAAAAGGAATAGATTAAAGTCAGTAAACTAATAGAATCAACCAAGCACACTCTGAGACTTTTCCTTTAAGTCCAATGTCCTTTCAGCTCTGATTTCTAGCTGTCTTTGCAGGCTGGTAGTATTGTTCACAGTTAGGGTCAGTTGCCCCTGGCCTGCTGTGAAGGACAGTTCAGATATGGGCTCTCTGCCCAGTCTATTACTGAGTTCTGGCCTTGCCTATTTATCAAGGAGGAAGAGTATCTGCCAATCCTGTTTTGATGTTGTTACCTTAAATTCCCAGCAGGTGGTGCTATCTTGCCACTCCAGTAGACCTTTTTCTGCAGCTGTTGAAGCCTGCAGTCTGGAGGGGAGGGAGCCAGCAGTGGCCACCTCCCTGTACATGGGGGGAGCTCCACAGGCCTAGCTTTGGGTGAGGGGCATTGTGTGGCAGTGGCAGTGGCAGCAGCAGCCATGGCAGCAGCGATCTCAGAAGATCCTGCTTGTGGAGGCTTCACTGTCCAAAGTCGTGGGTCACCTCAGTCATGCGTGGGCAATGACTGCAGCAGTGGCATCCACAACTGCAGCAGTCACGCAGACTGTTGTGTTGTATGAGCAGTGGTGGCAATGGCGCTTGAGCTCCCTGTGAAAAGCAGCCTGCCAAAGATGAGAGCTGCAGCCCGTGGGAGAGAGCTAGGGTCTTTATGAGTGTTCTCTTTCACAGAGGGTCTCACAGACCATGCTGCACTGTCACCATCTTGCCGAAAGTTCACCATTTATTTTTAAAATACACTTATTTTCAATGTCTACTTATACTTTGTCAGCAGAAATGTACATTTTTTATACTTGATAACAATTAAAAGGAACTATTTTCTTATCAGAAAATGCTAAGTGTTTAAATTCTGCTTTTGCAAAATGATAGCAAACCAGTTTTTAGTGTTTATTTTCAGTTTTTACAAATTACAAGAATGTATGCGTTTCTGTAAGCATATTAAAATTAAAAGCATGAAATAATTGTCCATATACATTTTTAAATGACTATCACTTTATAATGGTTGTATATTTTTTAATTCCATAAAGTATTATAAATGCTTTATGTTGAACAAACTAAGGAGCAGTGAATATAAGGACTTTCTTTTATTTTAATAACCCACTAATTACCTCTTTATTTCTCTTCTTTCTGCTTGATTTCCCACTTGTCTAGGAGTCACCTGAGTGACAGGCTTCAGCCTTTACTTAATACATTTTTTTAACCTCAAAAAGTGTTTAACCTTTAGAAAGTAATTGATAGATATGGGCAAATAAAAATATAAATGTGTGACATTGCTTTTATACTGTGCTTAACATGTCTGAGATTCTGTTGTAATGCTGAGATTTCCAAATTCAAGGTCTTAATATATGCTACCTCTTTAACATAAAAAAGATTTTACTTTATTCTGCAAGAATGACTTTCTAAAATTCAAGTCTCAGTTAAGTGTTATATCATAAAAGAAACTCACTAATTTCTCAATATAAAGTGTGTCTTAATGCTTAGCGTGTTTCTTTTTTTCATATACAGCATGGAGTTATGCCATTTTTGGTCAAAAGCTGTTGGACACTCAATTTGTTGTGGGCAGGTTCGTCATGGTGAAAGAACAAGAAGTAACCTGTTTGCCACAACTTGGGACGTTTTTCCTGCAAATCATGATACAACGTTCTCAAACTTCCAGATAAAACTTTGGTTGACTTTTTGATTCAGAGGAACAAAGTTTGAATGTACTTCAAGGGGTCCACTCTCAAAAAGAAAGAAAGAAAGAAAGAAAGAAAGAAAGAAAGAAAGAAAGAAAGAAAGAAAGAAAGAAAGAAAGAAAGAAAGAAAGAAAGAATTTTGGGAGGTTTGAACTCTTCCTCTTATATGAAATATGTGCTTTTTTGTTCAGTTACTCTATCATATTCCACCATAAATGACATATGGGTAAATACAATTTGCCATTTTATTTTCAGCTTCTATATTGGAGGAATGCTTCTCTAGACTTAAAAACATTTCATCTAGGTATTCTAGTTATCATATAAATTTTCTTTTCTGTAAAAAACTCACATTTGTGTATATAGATTGTCCCTACTGTTCTACTCTCATAGCTGTAACTATATTTGCCAACATGCTGTATTTGCACTGACAACAGAACATTAAAGAAAGGCACACCACTTACAGATCTCAGCAATTCTTTCTAAGAAATTGCAAATGCCATTCAAAGGGAGTCAAGAGTTCAAGACTTAATGCGCTAATAAAACTGTACATCCCAAAGTGAGTCATTTACAATGGCACCACATCATCAGTAAAGTGAATCCAGACATCCTATACATTATGGTGAACAGTTTCAAATCTCATCTCACTACAGCACTCAGTGAAATGAAGCCAAGTAAAACAAGTCCCGATTTTTCACATTTACTGTTATTAAAGAAAAGAACAAAGTAGTGCCAAGGGGAATGAGAGAATACGGCTATGGCTATTCAATTGTGAAGAAAGTAAATTAATAAAACTAACCTCATTTTTTTGTACATGCATTCAGTAGATGCCCCTGGAGAACAATTCCCTTTATGGAATTGAGTAAGAATGGGAGGGGGATTATGCAGCTTTGCAACTGGGTCTCTTTTAGTAACATTTGCATCAATGCTTCACAAGGAACTAGTATGTCACCCTGTTTGCCATTTAATGCTTGATTTCTTGTCATGTGGGTTATGTGGGTTATTTCTTTTCCTTTATGTTTGCTAGAAACTTTGGTAAATATTATTCTCATTAAATGCACCATATAAAATGTTATCAGAGAGAAGAGCAAAACAATTTTGTGAATATATTTATGAAAATTCTTTATATCTTTAAAACATACACTCTGGTTCAAGCAAAATATCAAGTACACATTTTGCTATTGCTGTGCAAAAATTAATGCATATGCTAAAAAAGGCTTTCTCCACTGTGACAAACTGAACAACCTCCACGCTGTTCATCTGCCATAAGAAGAATTTTTCATTTAATGACTAGGTGAGTGATATATCTGCAGATATTTTCCATCCTGTCTGACTTGCTGTCCTTTTTTTTAAAATTGGATTCCACTTAAGAATTTAAATTCACCATAATTTAATAACATAGGAACACATTTTTTTCTGGATAGGTAGATAAATATGCAGATAGACATTTCATTTTTTTTAAAAAAGGAGAATGAGGTCAAGTACCTCAGCAATAATAAATTTTGTCATAATTCTAATCTACCAATAATTTTAGACCTAGTCCTGGTGATAGACAGCTTTTTTCCAAGACTTTATGTTTCAAGTAAAATATCTCTTATTAAAATCATCAAAAAAATGCAAATTAAATCTATCTCTATCTAGTATAAGTCTATTTTTTAAGGATAAAGAATTTGTCATTTTATGTTATACTTTTATTTTTTATAGAATAATGAATTTGTGAACTTAGTTTGTCTGTGTAGTTCCATAATCTACCCTCTTAATACAAAAGTCACTATAGCATTTTGTCAGTATATGCTAAATACACAGTTCATAAAGTTGTATATGTTTATTTGTATTAAAAATAGATCTTTCTAAATAATTTCAGTGAAAAATATTTTATTTAAAAGGTAACTTAAAATTCCAAAGTTCCTAATTAAAATAAACTATGTAGATTTTAGATTAGTAAAACAATATAAATGACTATAACTTACCTAAAGAATTAAAAGCTTTAAAAAAAATCTCTCATTTTAAAATATATCTTTGAATAGGCCAGGATCGGTAGCTCTGCCTATAATCGCAACACTTTGGGAGACCGAGGTGAGTGGATTGCCTGAGCCCACAGATTCGAGATCCACCCAGGCAACTTGGTGAGACCTTGTCTCTACAATAAATCAAAAATTAGCCTGTACTCCAGAAACTGGAAGGCTGAGGTGGAAGGATTGCTATAGCCCAGCAGTCCAAGGTTGCAGTGGCCGGGAGCGTGCCACTGCACTCCGGTCTGGGCAACAGAGTGAGACTCCAACTAAAAATAAATAAATAAATAAAATAAAATATATCTTAGAATAAAATAATAGCTTTCTTCATGATTATGCAATTTAAAAAATTTTGTTTGTCAAATATTGCATTATAAAGCAATTAGTACAGTTAGAAGAAAATGTTGACTTTTAAGAAATTTTTATTATAAAGATGTGGAATACAATTCAGGGTTAGGAATACAAATATTGATCATGCAGTCATCCTTGTTGATGAGGTATGCCCCTCCTTCCCCTAGCAGTTTCCCTAAACTGCCAATCCCACCCTCACTTCCCCTGACAGTTTTCCTCTACTGTCAATCATTTTCTTATAACATTATAATTGTTGAAGGTCAGGTTATCAGTGAGAACATATGGAACACTGTTCTTTATTTCTGTGATAAAGCACTGAGTATGATCAATGCCAAATCCATCCAAGTTGCTGCAAAATCCATATATTTGTTCTTCTTTATGGCTGCATAATATGCCATTGTGCATATGTACCACATTTTTTTTATCCAGTCCAGCTTTGATGGGCAACACAGTTGGTTCCATGTTTTTGCTATTGTGAATAGAGCTGCAACAAACATACGTGTGCAGATATCTTTTTGTAGAATAATTTGAGTTCCTCCAGGTATATTCCCAATAGGGGAATTGCTGGGTCATATGGAAGGTCAATTTCTAGTTCATTCAGAAATTGCCACACTGACTTCCAAAGAGGTTGTACTAGTCTGCATTCCCACCACCAGTGGAGAAGCGTTCCTATTTCTCCACATCCTCACCAGCATCTGTTGTTTGTGTAATTAATGATGATCATTCTTACAGGGATTAGGTGGTTTCTCAGTGGGGTTTTGATTTGCATCTCTGGAGCCCAGCAGTTCAATGGGGTTTTGATTTGCATGAGTGAGACAGCACTTTTTCATGTGTCTGTTGGCTGCCCATATATCTTCTTTTGAGAAGTGTCTATTCATGGCTTTTGCCCACTTTTTGAAGGGGCTGTTTGTTTTTTTTTTTCCTTTCAGTGTTTTGAGTTCCTCATGGATTATAGACGTTAGGTCTTTGTCAGATATACAGTTGGCAAATATTTTTCCCATTCTGTGGGCTGTCTACCTGCTCTCTTGATGGTTTATTTTGCTTTGCAGAAGCTCATTAATTTGATGAGGTCTCACTTGTCTATCTTATTTCTTAAGGTATTGGCCTTTAGGGTTCTGAATAGAAATTGTTTTCTCAGTTCCAATTTCCATAAAGGTGTCTCCTGTGCTTTCTAAGATACTTATAGTTTGAGGTTGTACACTTAGGGCTTTGATCCATTTAGAGTTTATTTTTGTGTATAGTGATAGGTAGGGGTCCTGTTTCAATCTTCTGCATGTGGCCCGCCAGTTTTCCCAGCATCATTTAATGAATAGATTCTCCTCTCCCCAGTGATTGTTGCTGGAGGTTTTGTCAAAAATGAGTTGGTTAAGGAATTGAGGCTTTGCTTCCGGAATCTCTATCCTGTTCCATTGATCTATGTGCCTGTTCTTGCTGAACAATGACTGGGTCAACACTGATATCAGAGAAGAATTGAACAATTTCTGGAAGCAAATGAAAATGAAGAAACTGCTTACCAAAATCTCTGGCTGTTTTGATTACTGTAGCCTTATAGTAAAGTTTGACGTCCGGAAGTGTGATACCTCCTGCTTTGTTTCTTTTCCTAAGGATTGTTTTGTCTATTCGTGGTCATTTATGTTTCCATATGAATTTCTGTATTGTCATTTCCAGGTCTTAGAATAGTTGGTAATTTAATGGGTATTGCCTTGAATCTGTAGATTGCCTTTGGTAGGATGGACATCTTAGTGTTAATTCTTCCTATCCATGAGCATGGTATATTTTTCCATTTGTTTGTGTTTTCTTGGATTTCTTTGAGCAGTGTTCTGTAATTCTCATTGTAAAGGTCTTTCACTTCTCTGGTTAGGAAGATGTCAAGTTATTTCATTTTTTTGGTGGCTATGTGAATGGGATTGTGCTTTTAATTTGAGTCTCTGCCTACTTGTTGTTGGTATATAGGAATGTGACTGTCTTTTGCACATTTATCTTATACCCTGAGACTTTCCCAAAGTCCTTTAACAGTGTGTGCAGGCTTTTGATAGATTTGCTTGGATTTTCAAGGTATAGGATAATATCATCAGCAAAGAGGGATAACTTGACTTCCTATTTTCCTATTGGGATTCCCCTGATTTCCTTCTCTTGTCTAATTGCCTGGGCTAGGACTTACAACACAATATTGAACAAGAGGGGTGAGAGTGGCAGCCTTGTCTTGTTCCATTTTTCAATGGAAATGTTTCTAGTTTCTGTCCATTTAACAATATGTTGGCTGAGGTTTGTCATAGATAGTACTTACTATTTTGAGGTATGTTCCTTCTATACCTAGGTCTTTGAGGATTTTTATCAATAAGGGATGCTGGATTTTATCAAAAACTTTTTCTGCATCTGAGATAATCATGTGACACTTGTTTTTATATCTGTTGATGTATTTAATGACATTTTTGGTCTTGTGAATGTTGAACCAGTCCTGCATCATGAGGATGAAGCCCACATAGCCATGGTGGATGATTTTTGAACTGTGTTTTTGGATCCAATTTGCTAGAATCTTGTTGAGGATTTTTGTATCTATGATCATAAGGGATACTGGCTTGTAGTTCTCTTTCTTTGTTGGATCTGTATCTGGTTTGGATATCAGTATGATGTTAGCTTCATAAAATGATTTGGGGAAAATTCCATCTTTCTCAATAGCCTGGAATACTTTTAGTAGGATTGGTATCAGCTCCTCCTTGTACGTTTTGTAGAATTCTGCTGGAAAGCTATCCAGTCCAGGGCTTTTATAAATTAAGTAATTATCATATGACAGAGTCAATTTTCTGGGTTTTCATTGATCTATTTAGTGTCATAATGTCTTCTTGTTTTAAATTAGGGAGGTTGTGTGATGACAGAAAGTCCTCCATTTCATCTAGGTTATCAAGTTTGTTTCCATGTAGGTGTACATAGTAATCTCTGATAATATTTTGAATTTCTTCAGGATCAGTTGTGATTTGATCTTTTGTATTGCTGATTGTGCTCATTTGGGCTTTTACCCTTTTGTTGTTGGTCATTCTGGCTAGGGGCCCATCAATCTTGTTAATTCTTTCAAAGAAACAGCCTTTTGTGTTGTTGATGTTTTCTAGGATATTTTTGTCTTCCATGCCCCGTATTTGGGTTCTTAATTTGGTGATTTGTAGTTTTCTGCTAATGTTTGGGTTTTGGTGGTCTTCTCTTTCTAGCTCCTTTAGGTGATTTGTTCGGCCTTCCACTTGTGATCTTTCCATTTTCTTGATGTATGCACACAGAGATATAAATTCCCCTCCTAGAACTGATTTCATGGCATCCTAGAGGTTTTGGTAAGTGGTTTCTTCATTTTCATTTGTTTCCAGAAATCTTTCAATTTCTTCTCTGATATCAGTGTTGACCCAGTCATTGTTCAGCATCATGCTGTTTAATGTCCCTGTCTTTGTGGGCTTTGAGGAAATGTTGCTGGTTTTGATATTTACTTTTATTCCACTGTGGTCTGAGAATGTGCATGGCAAGATTTTAATCGTATGGAACTGTGTATGCTTGATTTATGGACAAGGATGTGATCTATCTTGGAATATGTTCCATGTGGTGAGGAGTAGAATGTATATTCTGTGGTTGTTGGGTGGAATAATCTGTAGATATTGACTAAGTCAATATCTATTTGGTCCAGTGTCAAGTTTAGGTTTTGGATCTCCTTGTTGATTTTTTTTTTTTTTTTTTTTTTTTTTTTTTGCCTTTATGATCTATCTAGGGCTGTCAGTGGGGTATTCAAGTCACCTGCTAAAATAATGTCAGAGACAATATCTTTTTTTAGTTTATTTAGTAGTTGCTTTACAAAAGCTAGTGCTCCCATGTTGGGTTCAAATATGTTTAGGATGAATATTTCCTATTGATGAATTGAATCTTTTATCATTATGTAGGGTCCTTTTGTATCTTTTTAAATTTTTGATTGCTTAAAGGTTGTTTTGTCTGTTATTAAGATTGCAACCCCTGCCTTCTTTTGTGAACCATTTGCCTGGAAACTTGTTTTCCATCCTTTAGTTTTGAGTCTGTGTGCATCCCTTATAGTGAGATGAGTCTCCTAGATGCAGTAAATAATGGGGTCATGGCTTCTTATGCAGTCCACCATTCTGTGTCTTTTCAGTGGTAAATTTAGTCCATTCACATTCAGGTTGATTATTGAAATGTGATTGCTTATCCCTATCATGAGGTTCTTATAAGGTTTTTTCTTTGTTTGCTTTTGGCTTTGGGGTTAATGTATGCATGTGTTTTCAAGTTGCTTTTTGTGCTATATTCTCTGTTGATTCTGTTCTCTACTGTTCTCTTGAGAAGTGTGTGGTCATTCTTTTTTTTTTTTTTTCTTTCTTCTGTGCTTAATACCTTTTTAACTATATTCTGTAGAACTGGTCTGGAAGCTGTACAGTCTCTTAGGGATTGGATGTCTGGGAAGGATTTTAATTCTCCATCACTGATGAAGCTGAGCTTGGCTGGAGAGGAAATTCTTGGTTGAAATTGTTTATCTTTGAGGACTTTGAATGTAGGGCTCCATTCCCCTCTTGCTTGTAGTGTTTCTGCTGATAGACCTGGTGCTATTCTGATTGTTTTTCCCTATTACATAGTCTGATCTTTCTCTCTTGCTGCCTTTAGGATTTTTTCTTTTCTGCCTACTTTGGGTAGGCAAATTACTATGTGTCGTGTCTAGGGGTTTGTCTTCTCATTTGATATCTTGTGGGGGTTCTCTGTATCTTTTGTGCTTGGCTGGTCATTTCTCTGGTGAAAAGGGGAAAGTTTTCTTGGATTACCTCCTGGAATACTTGTTCCAAGTTGTTCTCATTTTCCCTTTCTTCTTCTGGGATACCAATCAGATGTAGGTCCAGCCTCTTGATATAATCACACATCTCTTGTAGGCTTTGTTCCTTCTTTCTGAGTCTTTCTTCTATATTTTTACAGATAAGGTTAATTCCATGTTCTAGTCTTCAAGTTTTGAAATTCTTTCTTCAGCTGATTGATTCTGCTTTCCAAGCTTGTCATCTTGTTATTTATTTCCTGGATGAAGTTTTTTTATTGCCAGAATCTCTGTTACAAGTTCTTTTGGTGTTGCATCTTGTCCTTCTTGAGTGTCATTCACTCTTTCCAACCATTCCCTGATCCCTGTCATATTTGGGGCCAGTCGTTGGTGACTTCCATTGTTTGGGCACCAAGGTCTGATTTCTCAAGAGTTTTGTCTTTGGTAGACTTGGAATTGCCTGAGATCTTCCTTTGACTTCTCCTTATTTGTGACAGATATTTTGGTTTTTTTGTTTTTTGTTTTTTTTTCCTTTAGTTCTGTTATTCAGTATCAGTGGGACAGGCTTTCCCTTCTTATGTTTGTTTAGTCTTCTATTCTTCCTTGATTCGGGCTCTGGGTTTGTTCTATTTTGAAATAGGATGGTAGATGGAAAGTTTTGCTCTCTCTTGTAGTTTTTGAAATCTGAGTAAAGTGGGGGAATTGGGTGCTAGGAGTCAGATGCTACTTGCAACTTAAAATGTTCACTTATTGTGGTATGTTTTCCCTGAGATCCACTCCCCACTACCACTCTATATGATGCTGCAAAGCAGAAGCCAACCCACACCACAAAACAATCTGCAATAATAACAAAGTGAGACAAAGCAAACCACAACAACAGAAAAACCTCAATAAAACTAAACACATACATACAAATGCCTAGTACAAAGTAAATGGAGAAGAAAGACATAAAGACCAAAGACAGGGAGAATAAGAAAAAATAAAAAAAAGAGAGAAAAGAAAAAAAAGGGGGGATTCAGGTGGAACCCTCACACCTCACACATATATTGACACACCCCTTAAATTGTAAAAAATGAATATTAAAATAAAACAGAAGAATAAAAGAGCAAAAACCATAGCAAAATCAAAAGATGAACCCTCAATCATTCACATATGCACATAAACAGAGAATGACAAATAAAAGCAGAAAGAAACGGAGAAAAAAAGAAAAAAAATTTGGGAAGGGATGCAGGTCAAAGCCTCACATACACATTCATGCACAAATGAAAAATATTTTAAAAATAGATGAACTAACAAACAGAAAATTTTTAAAATTGAAAAATAATTGAAAATTTAAAAAAACAAAACAGAACAAAACCAAAAACAGAGACCAAAAAAACCTTTCCTCTTGTGGTAGGCTCTGTAGTTGTTCTAATCAGATCTCTCCTGCAGAGCCACTTCTTTCACTCTCTCCTCAGAAAGTGGAGCAGGGAAGGAGGAGGGGCAGTGGAGGTGGGTGGGACTGCAGACATCCCCTCCCACTCTCCTATGGTCAGGGAGATCTCTGGTGGGGATGTACAGGATAGTCTCTTCCCCAGGTATATACTCTCACAAGGTTGCCCCAGCCAGGCCTTTCCTGGAATGGGCTTCTCCTATTGCAACTGATGTCCAGTCTCTGTCTGAGTTTGTCCCTCTCAGTCGTGGCCCAGCTATGTGGTTCTGATGTTCAGAGTATTGTTGGGGAGGCGAGGGTTTATATCAGCCTGGACTCACCACTGATCTCTTTGGAGTTCTTCCTCGTCCTTTTTGATCACACCCTTCATCCCACAGTTGGATCAGGGTAGACGTTGCGGCACCTGGAACTCAGTACTCTCAGGTCCCTCTGAAGTTTGTGCTCTCAGGATATTTCCTCTGTACTACAACCCAGTCTTGAGTGGTTGATCTGCCATTCACAGAGATTGGATCGCTGGGCTCCATCCACAACCCCTTCCAGCATTTATTAAGTGCTGAAGCAGTGAGGCAAAGCCGAGAGCAGTTTCTCTACTACTTCAATGATAAGGAAGTTCCTGGGGCAATAGTTTGTCCATGCTGCTTAGACAACATGTTGGAGGCTGGGGGGGAGGGAGCCTGCTGGGGCAATGCAAATCTCTGCCTGGAAAATGGCTATGGTGGGTGGCTCCTCACCAGGCATGTATTCCTCTCC
This sequence comes from Carlito syrichta, assembly GCF_000164805.1. Classification (NCBI taxonomy): domain Eukaryota; kingdom Metazoa; phylum Chordata; class Mammalia; order Primates; family Tarsiidae; genus Carlito; species Carlito syrichta. The sequence goes on along the minus strand of NW_007233280.1, from coordinate 368,226 downwards.
AGAGTCCCCCGATGCTCTCTCTCCAATAATCAAATCTTGTGCTCCAGTGAATTCGGTATGACAGGTGATGGTGTGCACCGGGTGCCAGTTGCTGGGAATCAGCTGGTTTCAGCAGGCTTTTCTCAGGCATGTTCCCGCAAGCAGCAGACATTTCTACACACGATCTTGTGAGCTGCACACTAATTTCAAGGTGCTGAGGCTTGCAGTTGCCCTCAGAGTGGGGAATCAGCTGCATGCAGCCGAGTATCCCCTCAGACAGACTTTCATGCTCCCACCAGCACCTGCCTACTCATACGGAGAGTCTTTATTGTCACTTGCCTCTGCGGAGATTCTTATAGTCTGAACTATCAGTTGCCATCCTAAGCTCTGCCAAAAAGTTAATTCTTAAGATTCATCTCAGCCAGGCATGGTGGCTCATACCCGAGAGTGTTACCTCACGGTTATACTCCCAGCACTATGTGAGACAAAAACCAGAGGATTGCTTGAAGCCATGAGTTTGAGAATAGCCTGGGCAATATACTGAGATCTCACCTCTCCAAAAATAAATAAATAAATAGATAAATAAATAAATAAATAAATAAATAAGGTAAAAAATTTAGCTGGACAAGGTGGTCTCCCTTGTAGTCCCAGCTACTCAGAAGATTGAAGCAGAAGGATCACTTAGGCCCAGGAGGTAGAGGCTACAATAAATAGCAATCATGCCACTGCACTTCAGTCTGGGCAACAGAGTAACATTCTGACTCAAAGAAAAAAAATCATGTGACAACTATTAAATTTCTCACAATTGTGGCTTGGGATTTGATTTTTAAATAGATTTCTAGTTGAATTTTAATTTGATTATCCAGCAAAAATATCCAGTCTGCAGGTCAGAAATCATAAAGAGGAGAAAAAGCAAGTGGGACATTTTTTTGTTGTTTTGTATTTTTTATTTTATTTTAAAGATGTGAGGTATGTTTCAAGATTAGATAAACAAGTAATCATCATACAGGTAAAGTTCTGGCCTCCCTTTGGTCTCCACTTTGCCTGGTTTGACATTAGGCACCCTTGTTGGTGTTGTGTCAATCTCATACCAACCCCAGCAACATCCCACTACTGCCAATTCTTTTCTTGTAGTATTATGGTAAATGTTCAGGGTCTGCTTATGAGTGAGAACATGGGGTACACTGTTCTCTGTTTCTGTGATAGATGACTAAGTATGATAGAGTCTAAATTTATCCAAGTTGCTGCAGAGTTCATATGTTTGTCCTTCTTCAAGGCTGCATAATATTCATTTGTGTATCTATACTACTTTTTTTTTACCAATTCAATTTCAATGGTCAGCATGATTGATTCCATGTTTCCTTCTCTTGTCTAATTGCTCTAGCGAGAACTTCTATCAAAACATTGAACAAAATGGGTGAGAGTGGGCAGACTTGTCTTGTTTCCGTTTTCAGGGGAAATGTTTTTAGTTTCTGTCCATTTAGTAATATGATAGCTGTGGGTTTATCCTACATGCTGTTAACTATTTCAGGTATGTTCCATCTATGACTAGATGTTTGAGGGTTTTTATCAAGAAGGGATGCTGGATTTTATCAAAAGCTTTTTCTGCATTTAATGATAAAATCATGGGTTCTTGCTTTTACATCTGTTGATGTATTTAATTACAATTATGGTCTTGCATATGTTGAACCAGCCCTGTATCCTGGAGATGAAGCCTTCTTGGTCATAGTGAATGATTATTTTGTCTGATATTAAGAATGTGACTCCTCCCTTCTTTTGTGATCCCTTTGTGTGGAAATTCATTTTCCTTCCTCTAACTTAAAGTCTGTGTGCAAGCCTTTTGGTGAGATGAGTTTCCTGGATACAACAAATTATTGAGTGATGGTATTTTATACATTTGCCATTCTTGTCTTTTCATTGGTGTATTTTATCTATTTATGTTCAGTCTGATTATTGAAATGTAATTGTTTATCCCCATTATGAGGTTCTTATGAAGTTTTTGTTTGTTTGTTTTCTTTTAGATTTGGGTTTATGTATGTGTATGTTTTCAATTTTGCAGTTGTGATGTATCCTCTGTTGATTCTGTGTTTTGCTGTTCTCTTAGGAAGTGCATGGTCATTCCTTTTTAATTTATTCTGTGCTTAAAACCTTTTTAAGCATCCTCTGTAGTGCTGGACTGGAAGGTACCTAATCTCTTAGGGATTGGACATCTGGGAAATATTTTAATTCTCCATTGCTGATGAAGCTAAGCTTGACAGGTAAGAAATTCTTGGTTAAAATTGTTTATCTCTGAGGACTTTGAATGTTGAACTCCAGTCACCCCTAATTTGTAGTGTTTCTGGCAGTAGGTCTTCTGCTATTCTGGTTGGTTTTTTCCTAGTAGCAAGTCTGAACTTTCTCTTTTGCTGCCTGTAGGAGAGAATGTGTGTGTGTGTGTGTGTGTGTGTGTGTGTGTCTCTGTGTGTGTGTGTGTCTACTTTGTGTAGGTAAATTACTATGCATTTAGAGATTGGTCTTCTCATTTGATGTCATGAGGTGGTCCTCTCTGTCTCTTGTGTCTGAATGGTCACATCTCTGGTCAGATGGGGAAAGTTTTATTGGATAACCTCCTGGTATGCTTGCTCCAAGGTGTTTTCCATTTCTCTTTCTTCTTCTGGGGTACCAATGAGGCATAGGTTTGGGCTCTTGATATAATCACACATCTCTTGGAGGTTTTGTTCTTTCTTTCTGAGTTTTCTTTCTATATTTTTTACAGATTGGGTTAATTCCATGTTTTGGACTTCAAGTTCTGAGATTCTTTCTTCTGTTTGATTAATTCTGCTTTCCATGCATGTCATCTTGTTCTTCATATCCTGGATGAAATTTGTTTTGGCCAAAATCTCTGTTACAAGTTCTTTCAGTGTTGCATCTTATCTTTCTTTAGTCTTATTCAGTCTTTCCATGCATTCTCTAATCCTTGTTGTACTCTGGGTTCAGTCATTGGTGGCTTCCATTCTTTGATCTCTAAGGTCTGTTTCTTCAGGTATTTTCTCTTTATAACACTGGGAATTACCAGTGTTCGTGTTTATTTTTTCTTAATTTGTGACAGATATCTTTCTCTCTCTCTCTTTCTTTTTTTTTAGTTCTGTTTTTCAGTGGCAGTGGAAGATGCTTTCACTTCTGGTGTTTGCTCAGCCCTCTATTCTTCCCTTATCAAGGCTCTGAATTTGTTCTATTTTGAAACAAGGCCATGGGTGAGAAACTTTGCTTTCTCTTGTAATTTTGAGAGTTAAATAAAGTATAAGACAGGGAGCTAGGATTCAGAAACTACATATAACAATGTTCACTGATTGTGGTGTGGATTCCCTGAGACCCACTCCCCACCACCACTCTATATGATAATGCAAAACAGAGAAAAGTCGAATGAAATAAACTGGACAAAAATTAAAATTAAAGAAAGCAAAAAGAACAGAAACCTAAGCAAAAAATAGTTAAACACACACATCAAACCCTTACATACACATTCATGCACAAGGGAAAACTATTTTTTAAAAAATGCATAAACAAAAACCTGTCTTCTTATGGCAGGTTCTATGGTTTTTCCTCTCAGCCGCCCCTCTGCTGTCTCCTGCAAAACTTTTGCTTCATTCACAATCTGCCTAGTGTTCAGCTCAGGGAAGGAGAAGACAGCAGTAGAGGTGGATAGGGCTTCAGTCCTCCTTTCTCACTGTAGTATGGTCAGGGGGATTCCCTCCAGTGAGGGTGTGGGGGATTATCTCTTCCCCAGTTACTGGCATGGAAAGAGGCCTAGCCAGGCTTATCCTGGAGTGGAGTCCTCTTATTGCTGCTGATGCCCAAATTCCACCTGGCTTTGTCTCTCTCAGTCATGCCCCAGTCATGTGGGTCTGATGTGCAGAGAATTGCTGGGGAGGACATGAGTGGGTCAGCTCTGGACTCACCTATTATCTCTTTGGAGGTCTTCCTCATCCTTTTCTGGTCACATCCTTTGTCCTGCAGCTGAATCAGTGTAGGGGGTGGGGCACTTGAGACTCAGCACTCGTTCTGTCTCTACAAGTTTATGCTTTTTTGATATTCCCTCTGGGTAATGATCAACCCCTGAGGAGTCATTCTACCAGTCACAGAGATCAGATCTGGTGCTCCATGGTAAGCAAGTTGGAGCACTTTCCTGCCCCGTTTTCAAGATGACTGCAGAGTACCTCTCTCATCTTCTCCAGTGGGACTCTGCCTCTGGGCTTCCACAATGTGCTACCTCCAGTGCCCTTGCTGCCAGTGTCCAGATAGACACTGCAGTCATGAGGCAGATCCTGGAGCCAGCAGTCTCTTTTGGCAGCTTATTTCTGGGAAGGGTTTTGCTGATTTTTAAAAATGATGCTTAGCTTCTGCACTCTGGTAAGAACTAGCGACCAAGCAGAGCAGCCGTGGCAACAGCCTATTCACCAGAAGAGCCCTGATCACTTGCTCCCAAGTCCCTACTCAGTCAGTAACTCACATGCCCACTTACTCACAAAAACGTCCATAAAATTGTCCATACTGTTATGCACTCACACTGAGACTTGCTAAGTCTGACTGGCTCTGTTGCCATCTTCTCAAGAATTCAAGTAAGGCATTTTGAAAGCATATGTACAAATTTCACTCACATAGTAAACAAGACAAAAAAATTATGGATATGCAAAGCATAGACATGTTTAAACAAGACAGCAGTAAGAATGCTTCCTGGATTCTATATATTTCTTAGTCTACCTAACTATTCCTCTGTCTAATAATTATTACTTCATACTACATACACACATATATATTTACACATACATATTGGATGTTATCAATTATAGTCATCTAGCTTCATGTTGTTCATGACTTCATCTTTGGTCTGTGGAATTTCTGGCATCCTTTTGTCAGAAAGCCATTAGATTTTGTAGCTCACGCTTTGTCTTCCATATCAACCAGGCTCATATTTTATATTTACCATCATTATTTGTAATAATCCATTTTCCCAAATACCACTAATGCCTTTCAGTAAGAAACAATATTTCAGATAGCTAGAAGTTGTCACTGTTTATAAAATGTCACTGCTTTTAATTGGTTAGTTTTGTCTGTTTTAAATGGAGTGAACAACGTATAATTTTTTTTAGAAAACATATATTAATTTCTACTGATGATTCCAGTTCAAATTTTAAAAGAAAGAGGTCTTTTTTTCTTGCAATGTGAGGTTTGAGTTGGGCTAATAGCACGGAGTTAAAATATGTTGTTTCCACTTGGTATTGGTATAAGAACAGGCACATAGACCAATGAAACAGGATAGAGATTTCAGAAAGTGCCAGGGTAGTGGGAAAGTGCCAGGGTAGAGGGGATGGCATTGGCAGTTTAAGGAAACTGCTAGGGGAGGGAGGGGCATACCTCATCAACAAGGGTACTTGCATGATCAATGTTTATATACCTAACCCTGAATTGTACCCCACATCTTTATAATAAAATTTTTTTAAAAAAGAAACTAAAGGAAAGCTGAGAGGGACAGCCCCCCAAAAAAGGTTTCTTGGCAGGATATCTATCTTTTTTCATTGCTTGAGCATGAAGTTAACTGAGTCTGTCTCCAAAGAGTAAGGTAAAGAACCTAGCACAGGTATCTAAACCTCATGGGAAACAAAGACATTCAATATAGAGAGGCAGCCTGGTGTGAGGGAAGGCTTTGCCTTTTTACAGAATTCCTGATACACGGTCAGTGCCTTCAGAGTGGCTAAGACAATCATGAATGTTGGGAGCATCAGTGTCCAGATTTAAAGCCTATAATACTCAGTGGTGTATCACAGAAACAAAGAACTGAGTACCACATATTTTCACTCATAATGGGACCCTGAATATTTATCATAATACTATAAGAAAGGGATTGGGAATAGCCAGAAACTTCCAGGGGAGGGGGAGGAGGCACGTAACATTAATAAGGATACCTGATCCCAAACCAGGTGAAGTGGGGCCCAAAGGGAGACCCAGATTTACCTGTACGATGGCCACTTATATACTTAATCCTGAACTGTATACCATATCTTTGAAATGAAATAAAATTTTTTTAAAAAATTAAAAAAATAAATATGTGGTTTCCATCTCAAGACTTCTATTACTGTTGAAGTTCTTTACCTTGAGTAAATCAAACTGTTTCAGTAACATTTCCTATTACTTAAAATGGAATAATATTGCTTATATTATGTGATTGTTTTAAAAATCACATAAGTGAAATTTCTAAAAATGAATCTTGGATTAATGGTTTCTTAATCAGTCTTCCTCCATTATTCCTCCGTCATTCACACTTATTTAACTCTTAATTATTTCATTTTTTCATCACATTCACTACTGAACAGTAGTAGATACTCATTTTTAAGTTTTCTTTTATAAAAGTCTTCCATTATATTAGATAGTAATAATAACAATTGAATTAAGGTCTACGTGGAATGCTTATTATAAGAGTGCATACTTATTTGCTTTTAATTTGATTTAATATTATGAAACATTTTCTGAGCATTTCTTACTACCAGGCATGATATTTAATATTGTACTGTATTGTAAGTATCATAATAATTAATTCAATTAACCTTTGAAAATTTGAGTTGGTAATGTTATCCTTACCCATTAAATTATTATTATTATTATTTTTGAGTTGGAGTCGACTATGTCACCCAGACTGGAGTGCAGTGGCCGCTCCCGGCCACTGCAGCCTCGACATGATAGACTCCGGCGATCCTTCTGCCTCAGCCTTCCAAGTAGCTGGAACTACAGGCACGCGCTATCAGGCCCGGCTAATTTTTTTTATTTATTGTAGAGATGAGGTCTCGCCAAGTTGCCCAGGCTGGTCTTGAACTCACGGACTCAGGTAATCCACTCACCTCAGCCTCCCAAAGCACTGGGATTTATAGGCTGAGCCACCGAGCCCGGCTAAATTAAATTTTTATTATGTAGTTTTGTGTTTTCTACATGACTTTGCTTTCTTATATTTTATATATATATTTTTTGGATTCTTAGTTTGTTTATACCAAAGGGTTTTTTTCTTTTAGAATGCAACCATCTCACATCGTTCAACTCTCTAGAATTGAACCTACAAATAATAATATATGATCACTATCATGTTCTAAGTATTTTTTAAAATTTATTGTTATTATTAATTGGCTTGTGCATCACAAATGATTCATTTTGAATTTCCAAACACAGTTTTGTATTGTTTAAAAACTGATTTCTAAATTCATTGTGTTTTGTTAAAAAGTAGTGTCTATTTGATATAAGTTATAAATATATTTAGATATTGGATATGCTTGCTGAGTAAGATATGTTAAATAATCTCATTCAGATGGTGCCTTTATAAAACTTTCCTGATAACTTTTTTGTTTCTTGATACAATTTCAGGTTATGCTATTAGATGCATACAATTTAAATATTATTTTTTCTTCTTTTTATATCATTATTTAGTAAACCACTTTATCTCTAATAATGAATTTTTCTTTCAAGATTAATTGCCCTGGTTGTAATACTAATGCACTATCTTTATTCTATTATTGTTTATTCTATTTAAATGGCATATTTAACTGGCATACTTCCTTCATAATTTTATTTTTAGCTTCCTTATATTTTAGATGCAGCAACTCTAAGCAGCATTTAATTAAATTTTAATGTTGTATGTATTTTATACAATTTTTATATTACTACTATATTTAGAATTATTTTTATCTTATATTTTTCTTCAGTTTGTTTACCTTTTATTTTCCTTTCTGTCTTTATTTGAATAGACTTTTTGTAATTCTTTTTTCTATTTGACATATGGACACTATTATTTCTGTTTGCAAAATGATAATTCTTAGTATCTTAAAATGAAAATGTAAACACTATATTATAAAACATTAACTGCAATTACCCCCACCAAAATTAGTGAACTATTTTTGTGAAATTATTTTACTAATAGCTGCACCATGCTCAATAGAAAGCCACAATTTTGAGAGTTTAATCCATTTTGGTTGTCCTGACTTTGTATTTCAGTGCATGCCTAGGGCCTGACATCTATTTGATTATTAATAAATATCTGTTAAATGAAAAGTTGAATAAATTCAATACAGTTTTGAAAATAAATATTGTGTGCTTTAATGTGACATAGATGAATCACAACAAATAAAATTATTTCAATTATTTTATATACATGCAATATATAATTTATAAGATATAGCATATTGAGTCAGGACTGAGTTTTTGTAACACAGGCAAAACAATGTTGGCCTTGATCTTTGTTAAATTATTAAGCAATTTAACAGAAGCTAAGCACTTGCCACATAAAACAGAGGTCATTATCCCCACAAATTTGTCTGTAATCCACATGCAAATATTTTAGGTGCATTTCTCTTCACTATAAGACACTTATTCTTCACTAGAAAAATGGAAACTAAGGCACAACAACAATACTTTATTTTTGTTACTTCAACATATAGACTAAAAATATACTGTTCTCTTATTAACTATAGTAATGAAAGCTAGTCAGTACAATTTGAATTGAATTGAAGCCAGTTTTTTTTTTTTATTTAAGATGTGGGGTACAGTTCAAGGATTAGGTTCATAAGTATCATCATACAGGTAAAGTTTGTGTTTCCCATTGGTCTTCACTTCACCTGGTACCCTTATTCATGTTATGTGCCTACCCCCTCCCCTGGCAGTGATCTGCTACTGCCAATCTCTTTTATTTAGTATTATAGTAAAGGTATGTTCAGAGTCCACTTATGAGTAAGAACCTGTGTACTCAGTTCTTTGTTTCTGAGACAGATCACTGAGTATAATACACTCTAAATCCATCCAAGTTGCTGCAAAGTTCATAATTTTGTCCTCCTTTATGGATGTGTAATATTCCATCATGTATATGAATCGTATTTTTTAAATACAGTACATTTTTGATGGGCAACATGATTGGTTCCATGTTTTTGCTATTGTGAATAGTGCTGCAATAAACATGCATGCACAGGTATCTTTTTTGTAGAATGATTTGAGATCCTTCAGGTATATTCCCAGAATGGGAATTGCTGGGTCATATGAAAGGTAGAGTTTTAGATCTTTTGGAAATTGCCACATGGTTTTCCATAGAATTTGTACTAGTTTACACTCTCACCAATTGTGTAGAAGCATTCCATTTTCTCCACATTCTCTCCAACATTGTTTTTTGAGTTATACTGATGGCCATCCTGACGAGTTAGGTGATATCTCAGTATTTAGACCAGTGGAAAAGGGTAGAGATTTCAGAAGCAAAACCTCAATTTCTTAACTAACTCATCTTTGACAAAGCCTCCATCAACAGCCACTGGAGAGAGAACCTATTCAGTAAATGATGCTGGGAAAACTGGCTGACCACATGCAGAAGATTAAAACAAGACCCCTACCTATCACTATACACAAAAATTAACTCTAAATGGATCCAAAATCTAAACATAAAACCTCAAACTATAAAAATCGTAGAGAATGCAGGAAACACTCCTACGGAAATTGCTATAAGTAACCAATTCCTGATCAAAAGCCCATGCCATAAGAGATAAGATTGGTAAGTGGGACTTCATCAAACTGAAAAGCTTCTTAGAAGCAAAAGAAACCATCAAGAGAGTGGGAAGACAGCCCACAGAATGGGGGAAAATATACTTGCCAACTGTATATTTGACAAAGACCCAATATCCAGGATTTACAAGGAACTCAAACATACCAGAGGGAGGGGAAAAAATCAAGCAATAAGCAAAACAATCAAACAAACAAACAAACAAAAAAACTAAAGTGGGCAAAAGATATGAATAGACATTTCTCAAAAGAATATACACAAGCATCAACAGATACATGAAAAGATGCTCAGCCTCACTTATCATCAAAGAAATGAAAATCAAGATCACACTGAATTAAAGTCAGTCTTTTAAAAGTCTAGGCTGTGAGCTAGTCTTTGTAAATATATTCTGAGGTCTTTTAATAACCATAAATAAATACAGCAAGTGCCCCCCAAAATGCATACACATTTTAAGAGATGTTATCAATGTATTACTTTTCAAATTTTAATTAAATTACTCTACCATTGTGTACTATGACTTTGACTCAACGATGCTCCTGCCATTTTCTTTGACTGTCCTGCCTGTCACATGGTGACACTAGCATTCATCTGATTAATGCTATGCTTTGAGCTAATGTCATACTTAAAATATGTATACAGTTTTGACACCCCCGTATAAGTGACTATTTCCTAATTTCATGGTTGCATTATTGAGTTGAAATTATTGTAATAAAGTCCATATTCATCAGGTGCAATTGTAGCAAAGTGATTACATAACACTTTCAAATCACAGTTTGAATTTTGACAACTTTTTTTCTTCCCATAATAAATTCCTGATTTTTTTTTTACATAGCATCTTCATAACCACACTTCAGTTTTTAAGAACTAATTATCTGGCAATTTCTTAGCAAATGTTTGGATTACACAGTTAATAATGAGTATAATTCATTTCATCACAAAATGTTAATTTTAACAACCAAGTAAATACACGGTAATTAGAAAGTCATGATTCTAATTTCATAAATGCAATACACATCTTGATAACTTCACATTAATATTACAAAGACAATATTAACTCAAATAGATTTGATATTAATCTAAGCACTGCTAAATTTACTTTAAGTGAAAAAAATAAACTCTATTTTTAGAAAGAAATCAACAACATTCTGTAATGAATATATTAGTGTAAGACAATTGCAAAATTTTCATGTTAACTTTTATTTGCACTAAATATAAGCAAAATATCTTTTAGCGATATAATATGATTTAGATGGGGTTTTAGGTTAGGATTCTCAATGGAGAAGCCCAGCTCTTGGGGTAACTGTGGGAAAATTTTATAGTCTCCCTTCCAATTAATAGGTCAGATGTCAATATTACTGACCCAGGCAAACACCAAAAAAATATGAAAAAAATGTATTACGTGATAGGACTTTCTGAGAAGAGTTGGTTAGTGCCTAAAGTGGTCAAGGATTGGCTTGGGTGACTTTACAGAATGAAGAGGGAAGAGTTTATGGTCTTTAATGTGATTGGACAAGGTGAGCCCTAGTAGAAAGGGGCTTGCTTGCCTTTAAAGTCCCACAGCATCAAGGAAGACTGTGGCAGAGAAAAGGATGATTTCTTGTTGAGACAAGATGATAAGAGGGAGAAATGGAACTTAAAATTTGTCAATAATCATGCATTCAAACAGTTAGACTGTTACACCTATTTTCAGGTGAGATTAGGGTGGTATAGGCATAGACAACACCAGCTTTCAAACAGAAAATCTTTATTAGAGATTTGATCTATCCTCTATACTTTTTAAACTCATTTTTTAATCAAAATTCATTTTCCAAATCCTTCTGGGTTTCTAGTATTCTTCAAAGTTGCCAAAAGCAAAAACAAAACAAAACAAAAACATAACTGCTGTGTGGAGCTCATATGTAGTGGGATGTTGGACAACAAATAAATAAAAAAATGATTATGGAAGTATCTGATCACTATATCTGAAAAATAAAATAAGTTTGGAAACTATCATAGAAAATATTTGTGACTTGACTTTGGGCATATGTCCAGAGAAGACTTTCAAGAGTGACTTCTTCAGCAGGACCCAAATAACACCAGCTAATCAGTCTGTGGAAAGAGCGTTCCATCCAGAGGCAGAAACTAGTACCACAGTCTCAAAATAGAAAAAGTACTACAATTATTATGTGTTTGCTTGTTACGATTTCATTCTGTTGCCCAGCAAGTGCAGTGGTACAGTTAGAACTCACAGCAGCCTCTATTTCATGGCTCAGGTGATCCTCCTACCTCAGCCTCTGAGGAGCTGGACCACAGATGCATGCCAACATGCCCAGCTAATTTTTTAAATTATTTGAGATAACATTTCATTGTGTTGCCTAGACTGGTCTAGATTACTCTCCGGCCTAGACTCCTGGACTCAAGCAATTCTCTCTCCTTGGCCTCCCTTAGTAATAGGATTACAGGTGTGAGCCACCACACCCAGCAAGCACTGTAAATTTAAATAATACAGTTGTGCCCCCTTATTCAGGTTCACTTTCCTCAGTTTCAGTTACCTGCTGTCAACCACAGTCAGAACATATTAAATAGAACATTTCAGGAATAAATAATTTATAAGTCTGAAATTTCATGACACTCTGAGTGACATGACATCTTGCTACCCAGCATGTGAATCTTCCCATTGTCCAATATCTCCACACTGTATAGGCAACCCACTGGTTGACTTGGTATTCTTATCCAAGGTTATAGTATCACAGTACTTGAGTTCAAGCAACCCTTGTTTTACTAATGGCCCCTAAATGCAAATGTAGTGATGCCGACAATTCACATAATAAACCAAAAACAAGCTTCAAAAGTGCTTCTTTGGTTGTAATCTCTTGCTGCTCCTAATTTATAAATTAAAGTCTATCATAGGTATGGATGTATAGGAAAAAACACAGTTTATATAGGGCTTGATACTATTTGTGATTTCAGGCATTCACTGGGGTTCTTGAATGTACCTATTGGATAAGGGTGAGGGTACTACTGTACAAAGGAAGTCAAAGTGGCTGGAGGAGAGAAATGTAAAGAGAGCAATCAGAGAGGAGGTGGTACAGAATCAGAGGAGAATTTATGTAGAATCTTGCGAATTGAGATCATAGGGGATTTTATTCCAAGGATAAAGGAAAACCAAAGATATTATTAAACAGGAGAGTAAATAATCTGATTAATTTATTATTTAAGCATTATTAGATCACAGTTTGCAGTTTGGAGAGCACAGAACAAGACTTAAGTAAAAAGGACAAGTATAAGATTAGTCTCAGTGACTATTAAAGTGACTCAGGACAAAAAGTTTGGTGACTTTTTCAAGGGTGATGGACATAGAGTGGAAGGTTTCAGTGTATACCTTTGGATGGAACTGATAGAAATGGTTGAGAGAGATTTTAAAAAGTAATGAAGAGTGACTGTGTTAGGTGATTTTTTGTTGTTTTCTTTGGGCTTAAACTTATAGATGAGAGGATGATTTTGCCACTTACTAAAATGTCTCGACTTCATCATGTGCTAAGTAATGATCAATCTCTACTATGTGGTAGATATAAATAACACATTATGGACCAGGTGCAATGACTCATGCCTATAATCCTGGCACTTTGGGGGGCCGAGGCAAGAGGATTGCCTGACCTCGTCTCTACAATAAACCAAAAAATTAATTGGGTATCAAAGCATGCACCTGTAGCTCCAGCTACCCAGAAGGGTGAGGCAGAAGGTGGAGACTGCGGTGGCCATGAGCATGCCACTGCACTGCAGCCTTGGGGACAGAGTGAGACCCCAACTCAAAAAAAAAAAAAAAAAAGAAAGAAAAGACAAGTAACACATGATGAATTTGCTTTCAATTTACTCACTATATCTTCCTGTGACTTTTGACTTTCATTTGGTGATTATTATATGTCATTTGGATAATATAATTGATAACCAAAAATATGTTTACTTTGCTAATTACTTTCAAAGGTGCTGTGAAGAATGCAAGGCATAATAATGTGTCTTACTATATTGGAATGTGTATTCCAATTTATATAGGAGACATTCCTTTTGCAAAGTAATTTCAAAGTGTGTCGTACTAGTCCAGTTTTATTTTAAGACATGCACTAATAATGCCATCTTGCAGTAAATGACTTGGATCACAATGGATCCTCCAAGATTTATGTGGCACCTTTAGCTATAAAATTCTTACAACAGCTATTTTTTTCTAGAAAGTTTTTATATTATCACTTTTAGCCTCAATCCAGAGTTATTCTTTGTAATGTGAAAAAGATTATAAACAAGCAATTTCCACTCATCCAGTTCTTATGGAGCAGAACAATATTCTATACTGCAAGAATACTTTTTACCTTTGTTTATTCACCTTTCTTTTTACTGTAAAGGTCATAACTCATTACCAAAAACCAAAAATTTAAAAAAGGAAGAGAAGGCATTTTGAAAAGACTTTATATTGTAATTTATTTTGCTATTAAAATTCTCTTTGCATGAATTATACTAAATGGTGAATTTACTCCTATGTAGAAATCTACCTCTTAACTTCCCTTCATAACAATTGTTCATACAGGTAATTCAGAACAAAAGGACAATCAAAAAAGATGTTCTGTATGTATTAAAAGGTAAACAAGATATATAGAAAATTCACAATGATGCAAATAGATTTTGAGAAATAATGTAATATTATTATTTTACATTTATAAAGGGCCTATTATGTACTATTTAAGGATAACAAATAATTTTGAAATGGAATAGAATAAATGGAATGGGTAGAATATTTTTTGTAAGTAGTGGGTTAAAGCACATGTAGGGTGAATAACAGAATACAATGTTAAATTCTACAAAACTCTGGTTTATGGAACTTGATTCCTATAAACATAAAGAAAACAACAACAACAAATGATTAACCCAATTCCCATAAGTAACTTAACTCGTATTCTAGGATTATCCACTCATGCATTATCTGGGTTAGACTAATAATACTAATAGTGATTTATCAATTTATAATGTCAATAACAAGTGAATGGCTATTTACAAAATAAAAGATAACAAACCATTTTTTTCTAAAACTTTATTTTTTTCCTTTTCAATAAAGATATTTCAGATAAAAATTTTAGTTTTACAAAACAGATTTTCTTTTTCTAATCATTTGTACTTACATAATATACCTAAAATATTGATGTATTTTTGTATGTTCATGTGTACATAAATTTATATGTGGAAAGTTTGACAATCTGATGACCATGTGTATCTTGCACTCTGAAGATATATTGAAAAATATCTAATATATTAAACCAATCAAGATCTTGTGCCTGAGTAGGATAGAAATTTTATTTTGGAAAGCATAGTAAGAATTACAATTTGTTTCTGTTGTTTAGAATAGACAAAGATGGCTTTCTATTTGTAGACATTTCAGAAGGCTATGTTTAGAATGTAGATTGTGAGCCAGGTCTTGCAAGATGAGTAGTATTTAAAGAAGCATGTATATTAATTTAATTCAATAACAGAGACATATCAGAGTCATGATGATGTAATTAAAAATAGCAAAAACAGTCAAGTTATTTGTATGTGAATATAAGTCCTGAGGAAAAATACTGGAAAACAAATCTGGAAATAGATTGTGCCATTTTTAGTTACTTTAACAGCTGAATATAATGGTTTATTTTGTATAATCACAACTTTGTAAAAGAAGAACAATACAATTAAGTAGCAGCAGCTATGATTGTATATGAGTCTTAAGATTGGTGTATTATTTATTCACTTTTCGGTTTTTTCTTCAAAATTTCTATTAATGCTACTATTTGCAGTTATAATAAAGCAAACTAAAAATACAATATTAAATATATAATTCTGATATATTCAGCTATAATTTGCATATATGAAATGTGGCACATACAGTCAATAATAGTATAACTACTTTCTTTGTGTCTGAAATACACTTGTGCCCTCTCTGGCTCCTTAAATATATCCCATTCTTTGAGAGACAGACACAATTTTACTGCTTTTAAAAAGCACTCTGGAACTTACCTTTTCATTTTTATCATCATTGAGTGTATTCTATCCTCTCACTAGCAAAATAGAAATGCACAACAGAATAATATATAGATCAGTTACATGTGCCTATGGACAAAGGGAACACAAATAATTTAAATGAAATAAGAAAAATAGAATGATTACTTTTATGAGAAATTTTACAACTCGATAAGCTACAGTGATAAAAAGGATTGCCAAAATGAGCTATTAGCAGGGTTATTTAATAAAATACATACTTTGTAACATACTGATAAATATACAAGTACCATAATGTATATATATTTTTGTGTGCATGTATGTAAAGGTATATACACATACATATACGTGTGTGTGGTGTCAGAAATTCCACAACACCACTGATGTACCAAGCAGTACTATTTAAACACCATTGGCCTTCATAAAAACATGTACCTAAGAGAGAAAAATTAATTATCTAGACATTCAGAATATATTTTCCCACAAGTTTACTAATATAGCTTACAAAATGTATTCTGCTGCCTCTAACCTGCTCTATAATAATCACATAACTTTTATTTTAAAGGTCTTTGCTGTTTGAAGGGGTAAAATAATGCGATATCGTTCTCAATGTCCTCATTGGCTACTTCATTTAATTGCCTTTCAATGCATCCCCTGTGAATGAGCTATTTCCTTTGCCAAAACAATCATGGGATCACCATAATTGAGAACTCCTACAGGTATTGAGTATAACATTTGCAGTTCTTGGTATTTGAAAGTCTTAATAATATGCCCTGATTTATATTTCTAGGACTGCTGCCCTTCCTCAGACACACAATTAAGATTATTCCTTATAAACAGCAAATTATACACCATTTCCAAAACACATTCCTTTCTTCACTGTTACCCTTGGCCATACAGATTCGCTCTCCCTAATATGCCCTTCACACACATATTACCACTTCTAGCTCTGGCAGATTGCCGTTTTTCTGTCAAGACACAAGCATGTGAAGTTATGGTATCCCTTGAGACAGAATTAATTTCATCCTCCTTTTCCTGCAACCTTTTGTTCATTCTTTTAATACTGTAGAATTTATTACACATGATTTATCTTTTAGATATTGACTTTCTAGATGGCAAGTAATCTCCAATGCTGTAAATTTCAATAAATGTTCCTAGGACATAACTAATATACACATGTACATCTTGCAACTGTGTATCAATATACAAATTGATATGTACACATTCATATTCTTACTATGTTTCATAGAGTTATCATGATTAAAAATGGAATGTAGCCTGATTCAACATGTTACTGTTAAAATGGCTTTTATTGTTGTCTTTTAAATTCCAATCATTTAGTTTTTATATTTTTTTAATAATATATTAAATTTGGTCCTAAATATTTTACTACAAATCTGAAATTATTTTGAAATATTATAACACATTTCAGTTACAAACAAGTTTGGTCTGTACATATAACCTGAAATTCTATCTTTTCTGTACCAAATGTCTATGTGCTTCAAAGTCTTAGTTGTTCAAAGCAGAAAAAAAATGATTAAAAATTGTTAGAATATAGCAATCTTCTTAATTATTTTTATTTTTATGAATAAACAATATTAAACTGAGGAAATTTCATTGATATATTGATTTAGGTAGTATGAAAATCTATAAAAATATTTCTAATGATATGAATATCATAATAGAAAAGCTCTTAAAATGCCAATAACAAAAGTTTTTTTAAAATATCATTTTATTGCATAATATTTAGTGCTACAAATAGCATTTGCTAATATATTAACATTCTTATATTAAATAAATATATAAATACAAAGTGGAAAGTGCATTTCTATAACCTTGATGTACTAATAACTTTTAAACATTTATTCACATACATAAATATAAAATTTAGTTCTTCAAAGTATTTATTCTACTTTCCATAAAGTTTTCATTTGATTTCTTTGCTCTTAAGTGAATATAGTCATTATTAGCAAACATTGCAATAAATATGTCCACTAAAAATAAACTTTTTAATGAGGTAAAGTGCTTACTCTGTCATGAAAGATGATTTTTAGTGATTAAATTCATGAAATACGTCTGTGCAACTTAGAGGAGTCACACCCACCAAGAATTAATAAAATATCTGGAAACTGAACATTAGATAAAAGTTTAAGACTTTGTCCCAGAATATGCCTGAATACCAAGAAATAGCAACAATTACTTCAATTATATAATCACTTGCTACATACCAGGTGATATTTTGAGTGTTATATGTATAAACAAATTCTATTTTGTATAGATTATTTCAAAGGACTATTACTAAGTGATGAAGTACACAAATATGGAGTCAAGTAATCTAGCTATAGATATTACATCTTTCCTAAACTATATGTTTCCAAAAAGAGTTAAAACATCACTTAAACATTCATTGAAGTTTAGACAAATACAGAATTTGACCTAATTACATTTAAGAATGATTTTAAAGAAAATATATTTTGTATAAAAAAATGAAGAGCAAGAGAAACAAATCTTTATATCAACTCCCAGAAGAACAGCAAACAGAAAAATTATCACAAATACTTGTGATATATCTATGATATGTTGATTGAATCAACAATATGGAAAAATGTATGGCTTCTATAATATAGAAATGTAAATGCATAATAAAGCTACATATAGAGATTAAAAGAACAAGATGAAGTGAAAGTTAGATGTGTGAAATACAGAAATATTACAAGGAAATAAAAAATGAACAGAAAAATTTCAACCAACATTGATTAAGACATGCTGTTGGAGAGAATAACTGATGTCAGCGAGACAAATGAGTAAATCCTGTTAAATGAAGAATTAAAAAATCAAAGATGTGAAAAGAAAGATGTAATATTAAACATATATGAATCAATCCATCTCAATTTCAAGAATTGTAGGTGTCCTTAGAAAAGTTAGTGTCTGGGTTCGGTGGCTCAGCCTGTAATCCCAGCACTTTGGGAGGCAGAGGCTAGTAGATTGCCTGAGTCCGTGGATTAGAGACCAGCCCAGGCAACTTGGTGAGACCGTGTCTCTACAATAAATAAATAAGTAAATAAATTAGCAGGGTGCTGTAATGCTTGCCTGTAGGTCCGACTACTTGGAAAGCTGAGGTGGAAGGATAGCCAGAACCCAGCAGGTCGACGCTGGAGTGGCCATGAGCATGCCACTGCACTCCAGCTTGGGTGATGGAGTGAGACTTCAATTCAAAATAATAATAATAATAATAATGTTTGTAAAGTCAAAAATATTGCAACATCAGTAAGTATGTTTCACAAATATTGATTGCAATATCATAAAAGTTACAATATTTTTAAACGAAATTAGTCATACACACACACACACACACACACACACATATAATCCCAATTTCAGAAATCTAAAATACATAGTCACTGAAATATGAGAAATGCAATTACTCACTAAATTTCTGAAAGTTGTAAATGGAGGTGACACATTTTTTGCATACTCTGAATGAAAATACATTTATTTTATAACCAGAATAAATTACAAATGCCACTTGAAAAAAAATGAGTTTACGTAGTATTAGGTAAACAAACCTCTGGCATCATGAGGCATGTCCCCAGGCAGCTGCTCTTCTGGCTCATCAGCCCATACGTAGCAGTGAGAAGCCATTAGAACAGGTGGCTTCACATTTGATTTTGATATGGAAGATTAACCTCAGGGCTATTTCTGCATTTACTAAAAAACAGTGAGTCATGACAATTGTAAAATCTATCTCCAGTAAAGTGCAATCAAATTTTTTTATACCAAGGCTTACACTCACGTGGGATAAGTATTATTAAAACATGCAAATTATTCAGAATGTTCACATTACTTTTTAAAATTATTTTTCTCAAACATTATGTCAGCTACTTGTACATGACAATAAAATGAAAGGGCTATCATTAACTATACCACAATATACCAGTTTGGTTTTCTAATCTGTGAAAGTAGAATTGTAACTAGTGAACTTGTGTTAAGGCTAAACAGAATTTGTAACCAATGAGATAGTATATGTATCAGTTATTGTTATCAAAATTAATGCAAAATAATAATGTTCATATGTACATATTGCTTTCTTTTTTTGGTATTGGCTCTGTTCCCTTTTGTTGATTATGTATCAACCCGTTTTAGATTAGTATTGATATTAATATTATTTTGATATTGTATTTGAAATGGGTTTCTATTTCAGGGAATAAGACATGCAAGATAAATTTAGAAGACAAAATTAATCAACATTTAGTGTGTATCATTTGCTGGTTTATCATTTGCCTTTGTGAATTTAAGCAGAATATTAATATTATCATACTGCAATCAGCATTTGTCAGTTCTCATCAAGACTATCATCTACTTCATCTACTTCTTAGGACTACTTGGGGTGTTTTTAGGTCACCTACTGGGAAATCAGTTGACAAAAATGAGAGGTAGATTGTAGTTTAAAAAACTGTACAGCATTAATAATTTTTAACAATAGATATTTATCCTCAAAATAATATAAGTATTCGTCAATGTTTTTCCATATTCTTCATGGGCAAAAAATGCACAGAGTTTATTAATTTTATTCAGTGTGTAAAAAAATAATTTAACTTTCACTAATAAGGATACTTTGTTGGGCTTATTGTATGTCTTGGCAATCAATTAAAACCCAGAAAATACAGTAATTTATGAGTTAATTTTTGATAAAGTTATGACTATGATGACTTGTGTGTGGCAAATTACCTAAGCTATGCTAGTAGTTGCTTGGTAAAACACTAGTCTACACATTGTTGTGGCAGTAACTGTGAATGTGACTAGTATTTACAGTTATCATTAAGTAGGTTTCCGGGAACATGATGGCATAACCAGTTGGACATCACTAGTCCCTGTGTGTATGACTGACTGTGTGGACAATTCTGTGTGTGTTTCTGTGTGCAAGTGGGAGTGTGAGAGGCTGACTGAATGGGGGCTCAAGAGCAGTGGCCAGGGTGAAGCTACTGGTGCCGCAGCTGCTCTGCTTGGACCCTCGAGCTTCTCAGAGCATACAAGTTGAGTACCATTTTCCAAAACCAGTAGAGATTTTCCCAGAAAGAATGGCTGTAGTGATTGAAAACCCCAACACCACAGCATGGGCTGAATGGAGGGAGTGCAGTGAGGGAGCCAGAGACTGCTGGGCAATAGATGCAGACAGCAGAACTGCCCAAAAAAGAGGCTGCTGAGTGCCTAACTGACTCCCCCATGCCCACAGCAATAAGTGGAAGAGATCAGGAGGGCAGAGTAGAAACAAGAGGCCTCATTCCATTGCCATGAACTGGATGCCCTAGGAGCTATGACAAAGTTGGGAAATAAACGGGGTTGAGATCCCCCTTCCCTCACATAGGCATGAGATGACTACCAATTGAAGGCATCAGAGGGTGAAGATTCTAACATCTTAAGTTCCAGCCATGAATAGGAAGCCTGCAGTAACAGCCCTCCAGTAGCAGAACCTGACACAAGAAGTAGCCCTCACTCTCAAAGAGACATACTAAAGCTAAGAACTCTTTATCAAACCTTTTTCTTTGAGGGGCATATTAGTTTATTTGTTTGATTATCTTGTTTGGTTGTTTTGTTTGTTGGTTGGTATTCTCTTTTCTTCTGTTTTGCTTTCTTTGTTTTTTCTCTTTTTATTTTTTGTTTCTTTCATATTTTCTACTTTTGTTTGTTCTTTTCCTCTTTTTCCTTCTTGCTTTTTTTTATCTTTTCCTTCTTATATCCTATCTTGGACTCAGAGGCTATGCAAGCATACCCACTGTAAGGTCATAGTTTTCAGAAACAAACAGTGAGTCCCAGTTGCCCCATTCACCAGATAGCAAATATTATGACCTTCTAATAGGTTCAGAATCCTTGCAGTTCCCCAAATCACCTAGTACAAGTGCAAAATTGTAAAGAGACAGCAAAATGCCCTACCCCCAGTTCTACTTGATAATTGAACAAACCTAGAGTTCCAGTTCAAGGAAAGACAAAAGGTAGCACAAATATCAGTAGTGACTTCTTTTCCATTTTCCACTGAGCAATGGAATTAAAGAGAAAGATAAGAGAACTGAAACAAATAAAGAAAAAAGCAACAACAAAAACTTCTGGTAACCATCAGAATCCCAGCAAAGAGTTGGTGCTAGAAAAAATAGCTCCTGGGACATAATCAATGGCTATCTCCCAGAACAACAGCACCCAGAAGGAACTTACAGAGATCAGATAATCACTGGATAGAATGAATAAAAATCAGGAAGTGGAAAGGCAAAAACTAAATAAAGTTTCAAAGAAGCTAGACAGGCTTAAAAAAACATATTTAGAAATAACAGAAATAAAGAACTCTATCCAAAAAATAAATAACAAATTGACAAGGATGGAAGCAAAATTGACCAAGCAGAAGAAAGAATCTCAGAATTGGAAGGCCAAACTATGGAATTAACCCAATCCATTAAACATGTAGAAAAAATACTAAGGGAGAATTAGGAAATTTTCCAAGAGATGCTTGATTTCTACAAGAAACCAAACCTATGACTGATATGAATACCTGAAATAGAAAGAGATAAGGAAGACACCATGGAACAAACATTCCATGTGGTCATTCAAGAAAACTTCCATAACTGGCCAGAGAGATGACCTTACAAGAACAAGAGATCCAGAGAACCCATGCAAGACATCTTATGAGAAGATCAACCCCTAGACACAAAGTAATTTGCTAACATAAAGCAGATATTAAAGAACAAATTCTAAAGGTAGCAAGAAAAAAAAATTAGACTATCTACTGGGGGAGACCAACCCAAATTGCTGCAGACTTATCTGCAGAAACCTACAGGCCAGGAGAAATTGGACACCAGTCTTTAATGCTTTCAAAGATCAAGAATTTCCTGCCCTGAAAAGCTAAGCTTCATATGCTATAAATAATTAAAATCCTTCCCAGGTATCCAATCCCTAAGAGAATATGCTGCTTTCAGACCAGATTTACAGGAGATGCTTAAAAAGGTGTTGTGCACAGAAAAAAAAAGTAGCAAAAGAAAGACCATATTCTTCACAAGAACACAATCACAGAAGCAGTGGAACACACAGCATTTCCACAAAAATGAAAACCCACACATATATGAACATAAAAGCTAAATGAAAACAAAACAGTCTTATAAGATCATATGTCAGGGACAAACTCTCACATTTGAATAATCAACCTGAACATGAATGGACTAAATACACCATTGAAAAGGCACAGAATGGCAAGCTGGATTAAAATACATGACCCAGTAATTTGCTATTTCCAGGAATCTCATCTCATCACAAAGGATACCCACGGACTCAACATTAGCAGATGGAAAACAAATTTTTCAGGTGAGTGGATCACAAAAGAAGGTAGGAGTCATGATCTTAATATCAGACAAAACAACTTTCAAGCTATCAAAAATTCATATACGCACCCAACAGAGGAGCACCAGCTTTTATAAAGCAGTTACTAAGTAAACTAAAAAAAGATGTTGATACTAACACTATTGTAGCTGAAAATTTAAATACAGTATAACTAACCTAGATAGATCAACAAGACAAAAAATCAACAAAGATATCTGAAACCTCAACTTGATGCTTGACCACATGGACTTAGAAGAAACCTACAGAACACTCCACCCAACAACCACAGAATATATATTCTTCTCATCACCACATGGAACATACTCCAAGATTGACTACATCCTCCATAATAAATCAAGCTTAAACTATTATATGGAAACAAACTAGATAATTTAAATGAAATGGAGAACTTTCTAACATTACACAATTTCCCAAGACTGAAAAAAAAAAAAATGAGATCCTAAATAGACCAATAACAACTCAGAAAATTGACTCTGCCATAAGAAAACTACCTACCTACAATAAATAAATAAATAAATAAATAAACAAACCAAAAAAACCCAGACCAGACAGATTTCTAGCAGAATTCTAAAATACATACAATGAGGAGCTGACACCAATCCTATTGAAAGTATTCTAGTCAATCAAGAAAGACAGAATTCTCCCCAAATTATTTTATGAAGCTAACATCACACTGATACCAAACTGGGTAAATTCAACAAAGAAAGAGAATTACAGGCCAATATCCCTGATAAATATGGATGCAAACTTCTCAACAAGATTCTAGCAAATTGGATCCAGCAACACATCTCAAAAAACACTGTGACCAAATAGGCTTCATCCCTGGGATGCAGGGCTGGTTCAACATGCACAAGACAAAAATGTAATTAAATACTAAATATTTCAACAGATGTAAAAGCAAGAACCACATTAATATATCATTAGATGTGGAAGAAACTACTGATAAAATCCAGCATCCATTTTTGGTAAAAACTTTCAAACACCTAGGCATAGAGGAAACATACCTCAAAATAGTATGAGCCATTTATGATAAACCTACATCTAACATATTGCTAAACAGACAGAATTTGGAATCATTTCTCCAGAAAACCAGAACAAGATAAGGCCACCCATTCTCACCCCTCATGTTCAATACAGTGTGGAAGTCCTGGAAAGAGCATTCAGATAATAGAAGAAAATCAGGGCTATCCAAATAGGAAAATAAGAAGTCAAGTTATTCCTCTTTGCTGATAATATGATTCTATGCCTCAAACATCCTATAAAATTTGTCAAAAACCTCCTTGCACTCATAAAGAACTTTGACAAAACTTTAGGGTACAAAATAAACAAGCAAAAGACAGTTGCATTCTTATGTATCAACAACAAACAGGTAGAGAAACAAATAAAAAGCACAATCCCATTCACAAATAGCCATGGAAAAATGAAATACCTTGGCATCTTCATAACCAGAGAGGACAAAGAGCTACACAATGAAAACTACAAAACACTGCTCAAAGAAGTCAAAGATGACCATAAAAAGGGGAAAATATTCCATCCTCATGGATTAGAAGAATCAACATTGTTAAGATGTCCATCTTATCCAAGGTAATCTACATATTCAACAGTATACCCACTAAGTTTCTAGCATAGTTCTTCTCAAACCTAAAAACAATATTACAGAAATTCATATGGAAGCACAAATTACCATGAATAGCTAAAACAGTTCTTAGCAAAAGAAACAAAATGGGAGGTTTACATTTCCAGATTTTAAACTTTATTATAAGGCTACAATAACAAAAGCAATCTGGTATTGGTATGAGAACAGGCATACAAAGCAAGGGAACAGAATAGAGACTCTGGAAGACAAGCTCAATCTCAACTAACTCATCTTTGATAAAGTCTCCACCAACAACCACTGGAGAGAGAACCTATTTGGTGAATGGTGCTGGGAAAACTGCTTGACCAAGTGCAGAAGAATGAAACAGGACCCTTACACCACTAAAACTCAACACCAACTAGATCAAAGACCTAACTGCAAAGCCCCAAACCCCCAAGTATCTTATAAAATGCAGGAGACATCCTTAAGAAAATTGGAATAGGCAACCAATTCCTGATCAAAATCACAAAAGTCCATGTCATAAGACATAACATAGACAAGTGGGACCTTGTCAAACTGAAAAACTTATGCAAAGCAAAAGAAGACATCAAGAGAGCAGGGAGACAGCCCACAGAATAGGAAAATATATTTGCTAACTACATATCTGACAAATGCCTAGCGTCCAGGATCTACAAGGAACTGAAATATGCCAAAAGGAAAAAAACAAACAACCTCATTAAAAACTGGGCAAAAGACATGAATAGATGCTTCTCAAAAGAAAACATACAGGCAGTCAACAAATGCTCAGCTGCACTAATCAGAGAAATGCAAATCAAAACTACATTTAGATACTAAACTCCAGTAAGAATGGCCATCATTAATATGACAAAAAACAACAGATGCTGGTAAGGATACAGAGGGAAAAAATGCTTTTACACTGCTGGTAGGAATGCAAACTGGTTCAACCTCTATTGAAAAGAGTGTGGCAGTTCCTAAAAGAAATAGAAATTGACCTTCCATAGGATCCAGCAATCCCCCTTCTGACAATATACCTGGGGGAACTTAAATCACTCTACAAAAAAGATACTTGTGCACACATGTTTATCACAGCACTATTTAAAATAGCAAAAACATGGAACCATACTGGTCACTAAAATGGAGCTGTATTTTTTTTAATGTGGTACATATACACAATGGAATATTACACAGTCATAAAGAACAAAAGTATTAACTTCACAACAACTTGAATAGATTTAGAGTCCATAATACTCAGTGATTTATCACAGAAATAAATAACTGGGTACCACATGTTCTCCCTCATCAGCAAACCCTGAATATTTACCATAATAGAATAAGAAAGGTATTGTCAGTAGCCATAAACTGTCAGATAGGCTGGGGGGTGCACATAACATTAATAAGGGTGCCTGATCTCAAAACAATCAAAGTGGGGACCAAAGGTAGGCCAGACTTTACCTGTACAATGATCACTTGTATACTCTACCCTGAATTGTACCCAACATCTTTAAAATAAAATAAATTTTAAAAACATTTATTAAAGCAGGTTTCCCTCCATAATTGAAAGGATGGATCTCTTTCAATGATTTGAAAGTCTTAAGAAAAAAAGACATCTTTTCCTGTTTATGTTGGCTGCTCATATATCTTCATTTAAGAAGTGTCTATTCATAACCTTTGCCCAGTTTTTAATAGAATTTCTGTTTTTGGCTTTGTTTTTTTTTCCTTTCAGCATGTTTGAGTTCCTTGTAGATCATGGATGTCAGTTCTTTGTCAGATATACCGCTGGCAAATACTTTCTCCGGATCGGTCTCCTGCTCTCTTGATGACTTCTTTTGCTTTGCAGCTTTTTAGTTTAATGAGGTCCCATTTGTCTACGTTATGCCTTATGTCATGGTCATTTGGGGTTCTGATCAGGAATTGGTTGCCTATTAACATTTCCAGAAGGATGTTGCTTGCATTTTCTAAGATTCTTATAACTTGAGGTTTTACGTTTAAGTCATTGATCCATTTAGAGTTCATTTTTGTTTATGGTGATAGGTAGGGATCCTGTTTTATTCTTCTACATGTGGTCAGTCAGTTTTCCCAGCAGCATTTACTGAATTGGTTCAGATGTACAATGACCATTTATGTTCCTAATCCTGAAATGTATCCTGCATCATTAAAATAAAAAGAGGGAAATTTAAAAAATGAAATTTCAATAAATTGACTTTTAAAGATCTAAAAAAAAAACAAAAGGTTAAGACAAATTTTCTAAAGAGGCAATCTTGTCTCAATTCTGCAACATTAAAAATCTACCTGAGTTTTCAGCATACTGGTCTGTCACTCAGATTTTGGAATCAAAACTGCAACATCAATTCATACTGATTGTCTAGCCTGTTGACTTACTCTATATAGAATCCATTGTAAGCCCTCACAGTCACATAATCCAATTCCTTAAAATTTCTTTCTCTCTCTGTATCTGCTGGCTCTGTTTCCCAAATCTAAACTAATACAATTACCTAATGTGATTAATAGTTTCTCGAGCTATTACTTTACTAAACTCTGGTCAGTTTTTGCGGGAGCTATGGCAGCCATGTTTTCCTAAACTTTGCCACCCTCCCGTACCTTGAGTCAATTACTAGACCTATTTTTCTGCCTAGAAAACAAAAGAAAATAAGAACTTGAATTTCCTAATTATTATCACATAAATTAAATCAGGGAAGGACCACGTTTTAGGAGAAAAAGGCTCTTGTTGAGAACAAAAGAAGTCATCAAACACAATTTAAATGAAACATATCTACTACAGTAGCATTTTAGAAAAATCAGAATTTGCTTAACTGACGTGATTTTCAGACAGCATTCCTTCCAAAGGAAAGAAACATTTCCACACACTCTGTTCCTGCCTATATGACATTTGTGAAGTGATTTAATCTGACGTGCCTCTGTTTGCTTAAGTAGAACAAGGAGAAAATATTAGCACCTACTTAATAAAGTTACCTAATGACATCATACATGAAAACAAACATATAAGCAATATATCAGAAATTTAGTTATAAGTTTTACTGACACAGAGTCATTTACATTTGCCATGTTGTCCTTATAAATGAAGTCTAAAATACAGTTTAAATTAATAGTATAGCTTTCTATGTAGTCTGTTTGACTTTTGCTCTGTGACTTAGAATATAAAGCTCATTCATTACTGAGATTACTTAATTCCTTTGTACGTCAACATTTTATCTGAAAAATTGGAAAAATATACATGCTTTCTAAACTTGTGATGTAAATTTATTTTCACTTAGAATGGTACATGACATATAAAAATTTTTAATAAAAATAAATGTAACCTAAATTTTGCTTGCAGTTTCTATAGTGGCTACATTCTTATTTTCATACTGTTTGCAGACCTTTTTTGGTATTTCTCAAATATATTTTCTTAGAACAAGAATAACAAAATTTACTGCTTATTTTTTGCATCATCATCACATCTGATTTGTGACATTTAAATTCAGTTAGCAGCAAGAAAACTTTTCATCTTTTATAGGTTATAGAATCTCAAAAGTTCTAAGTTTGAGTATCCATGCCAGAAACATTGGCATTAATTTCCAGAGCAGAGTACAGTGAGTGGAGATCATTTTCGTGAGATTTTGTGTCTTATCACCATGGCCTTCATCCATGGTCATTCACAATCTTTCCTCTCATTGTAACTCTTATGAGTCAAGTTTATATCAGCTAGAATATAGAAATCAGATGCAGTCAGAAATATAGTGACAATTCTTGTGTGAAACAGAATAAGTCATAAATATAAAATTAATGACTAGTCATTTCAGATTAATAATTATTCAAAATTGCACAAAAATAATAATCACTTTCTCACTAAGGAATATATTACATACTATATGTGGCTAACTGAAGACTTTTAAGTATATAATATTTAAATAAAATCAGAAAAAGGCATTAAATATATACTTATATCTTTCTTCTTAATGAGTTATAATTGCTGTATGTTCAATTGAAAAAAAAACATTAATTTAAATTAAACTAAAATTTCATTGAGCCAACTCAAGTTTTTAAAATGATATAATTAAAATCAAAGTTCATTTTTCCAAAAGTATGAATTTCATCAAAATTAAAATTTTGAATCATCTTATATCATTAATGCTGACAATAAAATTTTAGAAATCTTTTTTATATTCAATTCTTAAAAGTATTTTACTCTTCTAGAGTGGACACAGGTCATGTAAATTTAACACAAATTAATAAAAATTACCAAATTGTGTAGAGTTAAAGTCAGGAAAGCTAAAAGATATACAGTTTTGTAAAGAGAAGAAGTAAATTCTGCATTAAAACTTTAACAATAAGTAATATTTATGATAAAATTTATGATAAAGATAAAGTTTCTAAAATACGGAATATTTAAAATATATTTTTAAACAACTAGAACCTTGCAATGTGTAACTTAAAATACTAAAAGTATATATAGGTGGCATCTTCACTATTCTATAATTTTAAATTAATTACCAATGTAGCACTAACAAAACTAGAAAATAAAATGTACAACTTACAGCTTTTAAAAAATAAAATATATGTTTAGTATTTTATTTTATTCATTAGTAATTTAATTGGATAAAAATAATTTTGATATAATAGTCAAGGCGCTTTGTGAAAAATGAACTAAAGTTTTAATTTAAAGGTAAAGTTATAGGTAGCAAACATATAAAATTATATTGACTCAAATAAAGGTTTTGAATACATTACCAAAGAGTATCTAGAATTTTGAAAATAAGAATTCTAGTCAAAGTGACATAGTAGTAACTTTCAACTAATTGAGAATAATGGTACATAGATGGTGATGACAGATTTGGAATTAGCTTGAATGAGTGGTATTCCCTAGAGGTGAGACCTTGTTTCTGTTTTAATAATATATATGTATATATTTTTTTAAAAGGGGAAGGGGTGGGGGAGGGGGAGGGATGCATGCAGCCAGGCATCCGGTGAGGACCAAAAATATACT
Source organism: Carlito syrichta (assembly GCF_000164805.1). Classification (NCBI taxonomy): domain Eukaryota; kingdom Metazoa; phylum Chordata; class Mammalia; order Primates; family Tarsiidae; genus Carlito; species Carlito syrichta. Next base: position 338,730 of record NW_007233280.1, on the reverse strand, counting down.
TTTGATGATCTGGTTGAAATAATTTGGGGCAATTTTTAAATAGTGTGTATGTGTACTGTGTTTATTAAACCAATATAGTTGAGAAACTTAAACTTGCATCCACAATTCTTATAAACATCTTTTGAAAATTATGATCATTATCCTGATAGTTAACTATTTCCTATAGAATAAAGCTCTCTCAAATGGTTGAAAAATATAATAATAAATATATATATTTAATGAGGAACCTCGCAATCTATATCTTTATGATTTACTTTAAGTAAGTAACTTTAGTTTGCAGTAAATTGTGACTTTTAATTTACTTGACCAAAAATTAGGAAAAGCCTTAGGTAATGCAGTGCATATTACATTTTTATCAGTCAACATTTTGATACCCTGGAGATTTTCTAGTTGTAATGAGTTCATATAGTCAAGTAAGGATGTTTTTCCCTTAAAATGATTAAGTTAAATTGTGTGTTTCCTAAATCTATTTTTCTGCACCTTGTAATTATTTATATGGCAAATTTTGAAACTATTTCTAAAGTAAGTCTAATGATGCAAAACTGACTTTAAATAAAATGCCACAAAATATTCACAGATTTTAAAAATAACTTCTCGGTGGAAAAAGTCCTTAAATTGGTTAAAAAGAGAGAAGCTTTGCAAAATAATGAATTTTATGTTCTATTTCCTAATCATTGAGAAAAACAATTTTATATAATGCATGAGTGCAATTTTTACTTTTTGTCTCTGATTGAAATAAAGGAAACAGTTTTGTTAAAGCTGTTCATTCACATCTGCAATTGAGTGTTGAAACAAATAAATAAAATTAGTATTCTGACACAATTATGTTCTTTAAGAAAACTTGACACACAAAACAAGAATCAGATAATAAACTCATTTCTTTGTTGACAGATGCATTCTAAATTTTTTGACTGAGACCATTTTCCTGGTTGTGTAATGATGGTGTATGAATAATAAGTAAGCAAATGTAGCTACTCTGTGAAAATCTTTTTGCATGCACATGGCATGCAAACTAAACAAAAAATGTATTCAGCAGAGTTAAGTAAAATTCCTTCAAACCTTGATCATCACTTCCTTGTGAAGTGATTGCCTGTGGAAAGAAAAAGGAAAAAAACAAGAAGTAATAATTACAGCATTTTTAAAATTTTATTTTATTATAGAGATGTGTTGTACAAGTAAGGATTAACTACACAAATAGACTGCTTGCAGGTGAAGTTTGTGTCTCCAACTGGCTCTCGCTCCACCTGGTATAAAACTCAGGTACCCTTTGTGTTCTTACAATCCCCGCCTCCCCTATCAGTGCCCGGTGATTGTACATCCCTCCCTTGTGCTAATGTAATTAATGTTTGGGTCCCACTTATGAGTGAGAACTTGTGGTACTGTTATTTGTTTCTGTGATGGATCACTAAGTATTATGGTCTCCAACTCCATCCAATTTGATGTGAAGTCCATGACTTTGTTTTTCCTTATGGCTGCACACTACTCTATCATGTATGGAAGGTCAATTTTTAGTTCTTTGGGGCATTGTCACACGGCTTTCCATACAGGTTGAAATAACTTGCATTTCGATAGAGTGCAGAATCCTTTCCTTTTCTCGGCACCTGCACCAGCATCTGTTATTTTCTGATTTATTAATGATAGCCATCTTTATTGGAGTTCTGTAGAATCTCGTTGTGGTTTTGATTTACATTTCTCTGATGATTTGTGAGGCTGAGCATTTTCATATATCTGTTGGTGGCTTGTATGTCTTCTTTTTTAAAGTGTATATTCATGACCTTTGTGCAGTTTTTAATGAGATTGTTTATTTGTATCTTTCACTTCGTTTGAGTTCCTTGTAGATACTGGATGTTAGGCTTTTGTTGGATACATAATTTGCAATTTTTTTCCCCATTTTGTGGGTGGACTCCCCACTCTCTTGATAGCTTTTTTTTTTTATGGAATTGAATAGTCTATTGCCCACTCAATAAATCTTTTATAAGTGCATGTCTTTGGATTTCAAAACTGTCAATTTACTGTCAAAAGTTATAAGGCTTCTGTCATCAATATATAATTTGTAATGCCGTAATAAAGAGTATGAATTCTTATACCCATCTTTTGTAAGATAAAAATCGAAAGCTTCATGTGCTCTTACAATCTCAGTATAATAATGAAAGCTGTATATTTTAGTTCAAAAAACAATAAATATTATGTGTGTGATATTTATTGTTCTCTAAATTTTTTTCTGAAACAAGTAAATACATATATTTGAGCCAGCTTTGAAAGATTTCTTTTTTTTTCACTATTATTATTAATATTGTGTGTTCAGCACCACTTTATTTTTTTTATTGTTAAAATAAGGATTTCTCTTTTCTTATTTTAAAGATGTGGGGTACAATTCAGGGTTAGGTATACAAACATTGATTATGCAAGTAACCTTGTTGACGAGGTGTGCCTCTCCCTCCCCTAGCAATTTCTCTCAACTGCCACCCCCTCCCTCCCACACACAGTCCCCTGGCAGTTCCCCACTACTGTCAATCCCTTTCTTATAGTATTATGATATTTGGTCAAAGTCTGCTTATGAGTGAGAACATATAGTACTCTGTTCTTTGTTTCTGTGATAGATCATTGAGTATGATTGACTCTAAAGTCATCCAAGTTCAGCACCAATTTAATAAATTTCAAGTACAATAAAGATTCTTCTCTTGCCTTAAACCATTGCAGCATTAATGATTAATTTCATGTGGTCAACAAAAATACTTGAGATTTTATATAGAAGATAAAACCTGACAATTTCTCATACAAATATTCAAAGTATTTTGTTTTAGAAAACTAATAGTGAGCCGCGTCTTTGGGAAGCTGAGGTGAGTGGATAGCCTGAGCCCGCGGGTTCGAGACCCGCCTGGGCAGCGAGCACTCATCTCTACAATAAATCAAAAAATCAGCGGGGCGTCGTAGCGCATGCCTGTAATTCCGGCTACTCGGAAGGCTGAGGCGGAAGGATCACCGGAGTCCAGCAGGCTAGGCTGCGGTGGCTGGGAGCGGTCACTGCACTCCAGTCTGGGCAACAGAATGAGACTCCAACTCAAAAAAAAAAAAAAAAAGAAAGAAAACTAATAGTGGCTCAGGAATGTAGCCTTTAATAGATATTTACATGAATTTCCTGAACAAATGCACTGATAGATAATGATAAGCATAATAAAGGGCATTTTAAAAACAGTGTCCATTATTTCGAGGTTTTTTTTCTTTTCTTGTTGGATTCTTTATCATAATCTGTTATTACTATCATTGATGGGTTAGGTATATCTGATACCTATTTAAGTGACCTAATTCAATGTTATTGTATGTAACAATTGTTGGTAAAGTCAGTAACACTCATATGCTAGTGTAGATAATGCATTGCATATATTTAAAATAGGAAACAATTAATAGTTCTACATGTACTAAACTCATGCCATCTTGAAGTCATTGAAGGGGATATCTCTAATTTAAAATTGGGAAATTGATTTTTAAGTTCACATAAAATCTAATTTATCCTGAGAGTTTAAACACAATCAAAGACATTCTAGTCATCGACACAAATTCAAAATCTAAATGAGTCCTGAAAGTTTGATAGATTTTTTAATGAATATCTGAAGTACTCATTTTTTAAATAAAATATTTTAATATCTTGGAAATGTTAAGACCACAATTAAACTTGAACTACCGATTATCAAGAGTAGTCAAAATGTTCTGTATTTCTCATTATTTGTGGTGTTAAATATTAATTTTGTACCTGGAAATGATACTTCTCTTTTTTCTAGCATTAGTAAAACTTCCTTTTCTATATGGTCACATAAAATGATGTGCTTATTTTGCTCTGTATGTCTTATTCAGTAAATTCAAACTAGAAGGGAAGAAGGCAACTCTTTCCACATTGGAGTTAGTTATATAGCCACTGAGTGTACTGAGCCATGCAAAACTCACTAAAAGCAAGAAAACAAAATTGATCTTAAATTATGTCCATGTCCAAATCTAGGAAAGCTGATAATGCAGGAGAAAAAAATATTGAGTACTATTAAACACTTTCTTAGGGAAATCATACTACCTATAACCATCAATGACTTCAGTAAAAAATACCAGGAAATCAATACACTGTTCACTTTTAACCTTCTGTATAAATTGTTTTTACTTGATACATTTATATTCAAATTTTAAGTAATCAATAAAACATGTGAAGGCTATTATTTATAATTTTAAATGTTTCTGCTTCCATCTTAAATCAGTACATGTGAGAATGAAAAGATGCAGTTAGGGAAACAGAAAATAAAGAAATTGTACTAAACACATGTAGATTAAGTTAATAGCTGAACATGTTTCAATAAGAATTGCATAGTGGGAATGAAGAGAAGAAAGATCAAAATAGTGGCCAGAGAACCTAGCGCATTTTATGTGGGTTGAAATTCTAGTTAATTCATATTAGTATATCATATTAGTAGTCTGACCAATTATAAAATTATAAAATAAACTGCATAATGCAGAATTATTTTCTTCCACGTGATACTATTACTAAAGGGAGTTCAAGTTCTGTTAGCTAATATTGACATTGCACTATTGTTTGTAAACAGCAGATGATATCAGCCATCCAACTATCTTAGTTGTCAGTAAAGCAACTCTATTCAACTTTCAGGATTAAACTAGAATCAAAACTGTGTTTAAAATGTGGAAACATAAAATAGATTCAGTATGAAAAACACTGAAAGGTAAACACAAATTTATATGTTGTAACTGTACATAATGAAAATGTATATTTTAAACAGTTAATATATATAAATACTTACAATTATAGTGTATATAGTTATAACATGCCAGCTCTGTGTTAGGAATTTCCCCCATAGATTTATGAGATAAATAAATAAGCAGAAAAAAACAAATATTTGAATTGTTAAATATGACAAAATTAGCATAAGCTTGCTTCTGTTACACCATCATCTCAAATGAGATAATGAACATATCCATCAATCTTGACAGTTTATCTGTGTCCCACTGTAATCTCACCCGCTTTTTTTCCTCACTTCTTCTCAGTCACAATCACTGATCTGTTTATTGTCACTATTAGTTTATGGGGTTTTTTTAGACTGTTATCCACAAATGAAAGTATGGACTTACTCTTTTTTTCTGACTTCATTATTTAAGCATAATTAGTTTCAATTTCAACCATATGCTTGTAAGTATTAATAGTTTCTTCCTTCTTATAGCTAATAATATTAAATTATATTACTATACTCCTTTTTTATTTTTTGTTGTTTCTTTTTACGATTCATTTGCATGTCTCTACACAAATATATGCTTTTGTTTCTTTTGATAATATTTACCAGCGCATAGCTGGGCCTATGGTAGAATTAGGGCTTTTAAAAAGTGCCAAATTGTATCTAAAGTGGGTCTACCATTTTACTCTCCCATCTACAATAAATGAGCATTAAAATTCCTCCATATTTTTGCCAAAATTAGGTCTAATCAGCACTTTAATTTTAAGCATTATGATTGGCATGTAATATTATCACATTGTGGCTTTAATTTGTATTTATCTTATAATTAATAATTTTAAACATTTTTCATGTGCTTGCTTACCACTTGTACATCTTTAATGAAGTACTTATACACGTCTTTTGCCTATCTTTTAAAAATATTGTTTATTTTCTAATTCTTAATTTTTAGGAACTACTCATATTGTCTGGAGTCAAGTCCTTTATCAAATATGGTTTTTGCCAAAATACTCAAAATTATCATTTTATTCCCTCAATTATGTATAATTTGAGTGGTCTAGTTTATCTATTTTTTTATTTTTTAATAAATTACACTGTTAGTGTTTTTCAATGACTGTTTAATCCAAATTTATGAGGATTATCTTCTACATTTTCTTCTAGAAGTTTTATATTGAATTTTAAAAGAAAACTATGCCTTATAAAGTAAATTATGTATATAATGCAAAATATGGATCAAAGATTTTTGCAAATGCTTATGAATTATTTTGATACAATTTGATTGTCTATTCTTTCTACCCTGAATTGCCTTTTTACCAGTCATATATAAATCAATTGAACTTAGATGTGTAGTTTTCTTTCTTAATTTCTATTGTGTTACATTGAATTCTTTGTCCATCGACACCAAGACCACAATATCTTGATTATTAAGACTTTATAACCACCTCAGCCTTCCAAGTAGCTGAAACCATAGGAGTGTGACATTAAAAAGAAAAAAAAAAGACTTTATAAAACAGTTCATATGAGTTTTACACCTTTCTTCTTTAAATAAAAATTTCAAAGCAATTTAGAGTATTCTAATTTCTGTGTATCTTCATAGGAATAAAAATGTCAAATTTTACAACACATTTCTGAGTTAGCATTCATATTTTATTGTCTTTCAAGAGATTTGGGCTGATACCAAGATGACCACAGAGGCAGTCAGAGTATGTGAGTCTTCACAAAAATGAGAGGGCGCAGAGACAAGTGTTCATGCTAGCTAGGGTGTCAGCAAATGGGTGTGCAAATGTCAGATTGAGTGTAGATATGGGAGCAAGTGGCCTGAGACCTCCTGCTTAGGCGGTTGCCTGTGAAGCTGCTCAGATCCCAGTGTGTTCTACAGCTCAGTGGCAGGCACCATTTCTGTAGCACATCCCTGGGAAAAACAGGGAATACAACAGTAACAATCACCTGATGTCAGTGCTGCCCGCCACTGCATCCTTTAGCACCAGAGCAGACACTTTTAGCAGGAATTGTAAATATATATACCAGACAAACCCATGCAGCTGAGGGGACTTGGGCGCCCCATCCTTCAACTAAAGCATTAGCGATCTGCAACTGCAACCAAGGTACCCAGCCCCAGCTTACAATGAATGAGAGGTAGTGAGTTTTCTAGTGACCCAGCACCCTTTCCTATTAAAAATATAGAAAAAAAACTTAAGAAAAAGAAGAAACTCTCCAATAGATGTACAATTTTATCAAGAAACTAAACCTATGTCTGAATGGAATACCCGAAATAGAAACAGAAAACACCTTGGAACAAACATTCCATGAGGTCATCAGAAAACTTCCCTCATCTGGTCAGAAAGACCATTGAAGCACAGGAGATCCAGAAAACCCCTGCAAGACATCTTCTGAGAAGACCAATCCCTAGACACATTATAATTTACCAACACAAAGCAGGTATAAAAAAAATCCTAAAAGCGGCAAGAGAAGATGGTCAAGACTACCTACCTGGGAAGACCAATCAGAAACACTGCAGACTTATCTGCAGAAACACTAATGGTCAGAAAATATTGGACCCAAATCTTTAATGTTCTCAAAGATAAGCAATTTCAACAAAGAATTTCCTAATAGACAAGCTAAACTTCATCAGTGATGGAGAATTTAAATCCCTCCCAGACATCCAATCCCAAAGGGAATATTCTGCTTCAAGACCAGCTCCACAGGAGATTCTAAAAAATGTATAGTGCATAGAAGAAAAAAGAAACAAAAGTAAGACCATATCCTTCACATGATCACAAACCCAGAAGTAGCTGAATACACAGCCTACCCACAAAAAGAAAATATACACATATATGAACACAGAAACTAAACAAAAACAAAATAGCCTTAGAAGAGCATTATGTCTAACTCTCACATTTGGACAATCAGTCTGATTATGAGCAGACTAAATGCACCACTGAAAAGACATAGATTGGCAAACTACATAAAAACATATGACCAGATTATTTTCTTTCTCGGAAACTCATCTCACCACAAAGGATGCTCACAAACTCAAAGTTAGGGGATGTGAAACAAATTTCAGGCAAACAGATCACAAAAGAAGTCAGGAGTTGTGATCTTAATACCAGACAAAACAACCTTTAAGTAATCAGAAATTAAAAAGACACAGGACACTACATAATGATAAAAGGTTTGATCTATCAACAAGAAATATCAATTCTAAGCATATATGCACCCAACACAGTAGTTCTAGCTATTATAAAGCAACTACTAATTAAAAAGTAATGCTGACTCTAACACTATTATAACTGGGGATTTAAATACCCCACTAACAATACAAGGTGGATTATTGAGGCAAAATCAACAAAGCGATCTGGAACCTTAACTTGACACTTAACCAAATAGACTTATTAAATACCTACAGAATTCTTCACCCAACTAACACAGAATATGCATTCTACTCATCACCATATGAAACATAGTCCAATATCAACCATATCCTTGGCCATAAATCAAGCATAAACAAATTTTGTAAGATCGAAATACTGCCGTGCACCTTTTCAGACCACTGTGGAATAAATATAAATATCAACTCCAACAAAATTTCCCCAAAATTCACAACACGGACACTGATGCTGAACAACTCCTGGATCAACACATATATCAAAACAGAAATTTAAAAATTCCTGGAAACAAATGAAAATGAAGAAACACTTCACCAAAACCTCTAGGATGCCATGAAATCAGTAGTAAGAGGGGAATTTATATCTCTATTTAGACACAACAAGAAACAAAAAGAGAACATGTCAACAGTCTAACAAATCACCTAAGGGAGTTGGAAAGGCAAGACCCACAAAACCCTAAGCAGGGGGCTAGATTTAATAAAAAAAAAGAAATTCAGCATTTAAAGAGAGTTTAGTACAAATGAAGCAGTATTTATTCCATTTAGGCAATAAATTTGACACAGATTTTTCTCTGACCAGCTGGACTGTGACAGTGTCAGCTCAATGGGTCAGCAAGTCAAGCTCCAAAGAGTGTCAGCATGATGGACTGACAAGCCAGGCCCTGAAAGTGTTGGCTCTAATGGGCTTGAAAGTCAAGCCCTGAGAGTGCTGCTGGTTGGGTGGGCAGGCAAGCCAGCCCCGAGAAGTGCTTCAGTTCTGGAGTCTCACTTTCTATAGGCAGTTATCCCAGTTCAGCTGATTCTGTTGGCTGGCAAGCCAGCCTCTGGTGTGCTGCTCTTCAACTCTGATGATCTTCAGCAGCACTTAGATATTCTTCAGCAGCTCTTAGAGCAGGGGTCCTCAAACTTTTAAAACAGGGGGCCAGTTCACTGTCCCTCAGACAGTTGGAGGGCAGACTATAGTTTTAAAAAAAAAAGGAATTTGTTCATAGGTTTTTTTAAAACTATAGTCCGCCCCTCCAATGGTCTGAGGTACAGTGAACTGGCCCCCTGTTTTAAAAGTTTGAGGACCTCTGTCTTAGAGTCTAGGTTCTTGTCTCAGTCCCAGGAGGAATGAGGGACACGGAAGGCTGGAAGCTGAGAAAGCAGGACTTATTGAGAAGACAGAAAAGATCCCACAGTGAGAGGGGACCCAAGGAGGTTGCTGATCTGGGACTAAAACCTGGTGATTATATAGCTCTAAGACAGAGCTGATTGACTAACACTAGTTGTGAACTGATTGGTTGGAACTAGCTGTCCTGATTGATCAGCACTAAAAATCAATCAGCTAGCGGTAGGTGCCTAGTAGATGACTAATTGTTGGCACTTAGCAGTGAGCTGACTGATTTGTTCCCCAATCCTGGCAGTGAGTGCTTTTTGCTCTAGCTTGAGGGGCTTGTAGGGAACCTGTTTAGTACAGCAGTGTTTCAGTCCAAGAGTCCTGTAGCAAGTTCATTCCTTGAATATCAAGTCCCTTTCTGTCTGTCTGCCTACCTGTTCCCTAGATACCCCCTCTCTCAAATTGACTGTACCTCTCTTTGTCAGCCTTATTAGAGTGCAAATGTTTTTTTCTTGTTTTAATCATATGCTTTTTTCAGGTCTTCTTTGTCTCTGGAGTTCCTACAGTTTCTTCGTCAAGCTATGCTTCATTCTGATAAAATTATGTCTTCTACACAAAGCTATTCAATAGAAGCATTTATTAGAAATAGATTCAAAGAGAATATAAAAACAATTTCTAGTAGAATGTGTTAAATTCTAGCCAAGTTCTAACAGTTTTATATTGTAAATACTTTTCAAATCTTTTGACTTTCCTCCATTCACATTGAAATGCCTTGTTTGTCTACCATCATGTCTCACTGAAATTGCTGCCTTACGTGTTGACTCTGGTACTTCTCTATGGGAGCAACAATCAGGTATGATTGTTAGGGAAGAGAGGTATCAAAAAGACTTGTCTAAAAATTGCACCTGCTTAAGCTCTTATTGATATTTTAAGTTAAAGATTTAAAAATAAGGCTATCAAAGAGATTTTTATTAAAAATTTGCTAATCAAGAAAATGTCAATTGTGTAATAATAATTTTCCAAGTTTATTATTATTGGTAGTGTAGTAATAGTAGTAATAATACAGATAACTGTAATAGTATCTTGACTTGAGGTGGACAGTGGGAGTGAGGGGTTGATGGATAGCAACTGCTTATTCTTGTCACTATTGTTGACCAGTCTTCGAGTAGTCATTTGGATATTCACTTTCACTTTCTTTTCTTTTCCTTTTTTATTTTTTGAGATAGGTTCTCATTCTCATGCCCAGGCGGGAGTGCAGTAGCTTGATCATGACTCACTGCAGCCTTGAATTCCTGGGCTGAAGTGTTTCTCTAGTTTCAATCTCCCAGGTGGCTGAGACTACAGGCATGGCCACTACTCTTAGATAAGTTTTGTGTTTTTTTTAAATTTTTGTAGGGACATCATCTCACTATGCTGCTCAAGCTGGTTTCAAACTCTTGACCTCAAATGATCCTCCTGCCTCAGTCATCTTATTTGTGTTTTATTACCAGATGCGATGAGCTGTGTTAGCCTGTGAATTTTTATAAGTTCTACAATGTATTTTAAATAACACAATTTTATTATTTTATTTTATTTATTTATTTTTTTTTTGAGTTGGAGTCTCACTCTGTCGCCCAGACTGGAGTGCAGTGGCTGCTCCCGGCCACCGCAGCCTCGACCTGCTGGGCTCTGGCGATCCTTCCACCTCAGCCTTCCGAGTAGCTGGAACTACAGGCATGTGCTACCACGCCCAGCTGATTTTTTGATTTATTGTAGAGATGAGGTCTCACCAAGTTGCCCAGGCGGGTCTCGAACCCGTGGGCTCAGGCAATCCACTCACCTCAGCCTCCCAAAGCATGGGATTACAGGCTGAGCCTCCGAGCCCGGCTAGCACAATTTTATGCAATTAATATTTTGTGTGTGTATTAAAGTATTGATTTTTTTTGAAAATACTTAAAATATATCTTGCATTTTCTAAAAATGTCTGACAATTTTTTATTTAAAAAATATCTACTCATATAAGGATGAGTATGCATTCTATGAAATAAATGCACAAGTTATGTTGTTAGATTTTTTTTAGCAATCAAGGTGAGCTGTTGCTCGATATAATGGTGATGATTCTTGCTGTTGTTTCATATCCCTAAAATCGTGATATGTTTCCATCTCTAGTCTCTTCTACCTGACCTTCATATTATCACTGGTCAATCCTTTCAGGCTGTTTTAGCCATAATTCCTCCTAAAGCAGAGCTTCATATGAAAGCTTGTATACAGGTAGTTAATTTTGGGAAGTGATCCCAAAAAAGCAATCCTAGAGACTGGAAAGAGTGAAACAAAGAAAAGAGGAAACCAACTCAAGGGTGCTTTACCATGTTAATGACCAGTGTGGACAACTGGAGCTCAGTCTTCCTAGAGGCTCTAGGAGAGCTATGTAAAATGAACCTTAGAGCTGTTCAACTGAGAGAGGAGGTAATATGTAGCCCTTGTGATGTTAGCTCCCTAACATATCTCATTTGTGCATGAGTCAGAATGACTTAGATTGTTCTTAAAGAAATCCCTTGATGTGGTGGCAGAGAAGACCCAGGGATAAAAATGAGAAGTACAAGAGGTGACCATAGCAGCTGCTATCAGTTTACCAAAAACAAACAATCAAACAAAAATTACAGCAATGTCTGGAGTAAAAAGATAGGTTGTGGGATTCTCAGGAAGATTGTGGTGAAGCCAGTTGGACTAAGTGAGTCCCAGTGTGAGTGAGCAAGTGTATGAAAAATTTTGCATGTGAGTGGCTGGCTGAGTAAGGATTTGGGAGCAAGTGGCTAGGGATATCCTGGTGAAGTGGCTGGTGCCACAGATACTCTGCTTAGTCCCTAACACTTAGTCCCTAACACAGAAGCAGAGCACCATTTTTTAAAAAACCAACAAAGCACTTCTTGGGAAGAAACTGTCGTGAGACTGCTAACTCCAGGCTCTGTCTCACCACTGCAGTATCTGTGGGAGAGAAAATCCCACACTTTCCCACTGGAGGAAAAAACCCTGATCATACTAGAGTAGGAAAGAAGGACTGAAGACCCACCAATCCCCACTGCCCCTTCCTCCTTCCCTGGCCAGACTAAGGAGATTGTTTATGAGGTCAAAGCTCTGCAGGAGACCACAGAGGATCAGCTAAGAGAAACAATTACAGACCCTGCCACAAGAGGGCAGTTGCTTTTTTGTATGTTTGTTTGCATGTTTTTATATGACAATAAGACATTTTTAAATATCAAATAGTTCTAGAAATACATGGTGAATTTATTAAAGCTGTTAATGTTAGGGATTTTAATATAATTCTTTTAGATTTTGACTGTTCCAATATATATAAAATAGCAAGACTATATAGGATTTCCTAAGATAATTGATAAGCTTGATTTGATGGATGTACCTCCACACACACATCCACACAGAGTCAGTTCTCATTATCCAAAGATTCTGTACTAAAAGTTATTTAACTTTTAAAATATTTTTCCTTTTTGAATATGTATGTGAAGGTTCAATCTGCATCCCTTCCACCACTTTTTTCTTTCTTCTTTTATTTTTTGTTTTCTGTTTATGTGAAAGATTGTGTGCATTTTTCATTTTTTTGTTGTTTTTGCTTTTTGTTCTTCACTTATTTTAGTATAGTGTGTGAATATATGTATAGCATTTGAATTTCTTACTTTCCTTTCTTTATTTTCCTCTTTTACATCTCCTTTCATTTTGGGTTGGGTGTGTGTGTATTTGATTTTCCTGTTTTTTGGTTTTTTGGTTGTTTGTTTACTTTGGCTTTGCTGCTATTCCACTTTTTTTGGTGTATGTGTGTGTGTTTGTTTTTTGCTTTAGTTTCTGCTTTTGTTCAGAGTTTTTTAATGTGTCCATCTTATTTCATTCTAGTTTTCTCCTTCTCCTCATTGCTGTTACTGTATCTTGGGCTCAGGGAATACATGCAAATACCATTTCAACATCATATAGAGTGGTGGTAGGGAATGGGTCTCAGGGAACCCATACCACAATCATTAAACATTGTGATTTGAAAGTATTTTCTGAAACCTAACACTTCATCCTCCACCTTATTCAACTCTCAAAACCATAACAGACAACAAAACTTCACACCCACAGCCCTGTATAAAAATAGAACAAATTAAAAACCTTGAGCAGGATGAATAAACGTCAGAAGTGAAAGCATCTTCCACTGCTGCTAAATAATGGAACTTACGAGAAAAGAAAGAGATCTGTCACACATGAGAAAAAAACCAATGAAGGAATACCCACTGTTACAAGGAGAAAATGCCCGACATACCAGACCTCAGAGCCCAAACAATGGAAGTCACCAAATATTGGTCCAAAAATACAACAAGGATTAGGGAATGGATGTTTAAAGTGACTAAGACTCAAGAAAGATGCAACACTAAAAGAACTTGTAACAGAAATTTTGGATGTAAAAATCATTCATCCAGGAAATAAAGAACAAGATGACAAGCATGGAGAGCAGAATTAATCAAGCAGAAGAAAGAATCTCAGAACACGAAGACCAAAACATGAAATTAACTCAATCTGTAAAAAAATATAGAAAGAAAACTCAGAAATAAATAGCAAAGCCTCCAAGAGATGTGCAATTATATCAAGAGGCCAAACCTATGCCTGATTGGTATGCCAGAAAAAGAAAGGGAAAGGGAGAACAGCTTGGAGCAAGTATTTCATGAGGTTATTCAAGAAAACTTTCCCAATCTCACCAGAGATGTGACCATCAAAACACAAGAGATACAGAGAATTCCAACAAGACATCTTCTGAGAAGAACAACCCCTATACACATAGCAATTCACCTACACAAAGTAGGCTCAAAACAAAAACTCCTACAGGCAGCAAGAGAAAAAGGTCAAACTCACTACCAGGGAAAAATCAATCAGAATAGCAGCAAATCTATTGGAAGAAACACTGCAAGCTAGAGGATACCAGAGTTCAATATTCAAAGTACTCAAAGATAAACAATTTCAACCAAGAATTTGCTGTCCAGTCAAGCTCAGCTTCATCATTAATGGAGAATTAAAATCCTACCCAGAAATTGATTCCCTATGAGATTATGCATCTTCTAGATCACCTCTAGAAGAGATGCTTAAAAAGGTATTAAGCACAGAAGAAAGACAAAAGAAGAATGACCATTCACTTCCCAATACAATAGCAAAACACAAAATCAACAGAGAATACATCACAACTGCAAACTTGAAAACACACACATACATCAACTCACAAGTTAAAAGCAAACAAATAAACAAACAAAAATCTTTATAAGAATCTCATGATGGGGATAAATAATCACATTTCCATAATCAGTCTGAACATGAAAGGACTAAATACACCACTAAACAGGCACAGAAAGGCAAACTGGAAAAAAAACTATGACCTAGTAATTTGCTACAGCCAGGAAACTCATCTCACCACAAGGAAAACACACAGACTCAAAGTTAAAAGATAGAAAATGATCTTCCAGGTGAATGGATTCAAAAAGAAGGCAGGAGTTGTGATCTTAATACCAGACAAAACAGATTTAAGCTATCAAACATTTTTAAAGATACAGAAGGACACTACATATTGATGAAAGGTTCAATCCATTCTAAACATATATGCACCAGACACAGGAGCACCAGTGTTTACAAAGTAACTACTAAGTAAACTAAAAAAAGATATTGACTCTAACACTATTATATCTGGGAACATAAATACCACACTAACAATACTAGATAGATTATTGAGGCAAAAAATCAACAAAGTGATCCCAAACCTCGTCTTTACACTCAATCAAATGAATTTAGTAGATACCTACAAAGTACTCCATCCAAAAGCACACAATATGCATTCTACTCATCACTACATGGAACATACTCCAAGATCAATCACATCCTCAGTCATAAATCAATCATAAACAAATTTCATAAGATTGAAATACTGTCATGCCCCTCTCAGACTACAGTGGAATAAAAATAAATATCAACACCGAGAAAATTTCTCTCAAACCTACAAAGACATGGACACTAAAGAGCATGATGCTGAATTACTACTGGATCAACATAGAAATCAAAACAGAAATTAAGAGATTCCTGGAAACAAATGAAAATAAAAAAAAGTCTTACCCAGACCTCTGGGATGCTGTGAAAATAGTTCTAAGAGTGGAATTTATATCTCTATGAACACACACCAAGAAAAAGGAAAGATCATAAATGAACATCTTAACAAACCACCCAAGGGAGCTGAAAAGACAAGACCACCAAAACCCTAACTTTAACAGAAAAATACAGATCACCAAAGTAAAAGCCCACATATGTGACTCAGAAGACAAAAATGTCATAAAAAAAATAGCAAAACAAAAAGCTGCTTCTTTGAAAGAATAAACAAGATTGATGAACCCCTAACCAGAATGACTCCCCCCAAAAAAACAAGAGAAAAAGCCCCCCCAGAAAAATAATTGGAAATACAAAATATCAAATCACAACTGACCCTGAAGAAATAGAAAAAAATATTATGAGAGATTACTAGGCACAACAATATAGAAACAAACTTGATAACCTAAATGAACTGGAGGACTTTCTGCCATCACACAACCTCCTAAGGGTGAAACAAGAAGACACTGAAACTCTAAATAGACCAATAACTGCCCAGAAAATTGACTCTGTCATAAGAAAACTACATGCTAAAAAAAAGAAAAAGCCAGGTACCAGATGACATTCCAGCAGAATTCTACAAAATGTACAGTGAGGATCTGACATCAATCCTATGTAAAGTACTCCAGGAAATTGAGAAAGATGAAATTCTCCCAAATCATTTTACGAACCTAAAATTACACTCATACACAAACCCCAGAAAAGATCCAACAACAAAAAAAAGAGAACTATAGGCCAATATCGCTAATGAACACAGATGCAAAAATTCTCAACTTGATTCTAGCAAATTGGATTCAACAACACATCTCAAAAATCATCCACCATGATCAACTAGGCTTCATCCCTGGGATGCAGGGCTGGTTTAACATCCGCAAGATCAAAAATGTAATTAAATACATCAACAGATGTCAAAACAGGAACCACATGATTATGTCATTAAATGCAGAAAAAGCATCTGATAAAAATCCAGCATTCCTTTTTGATAAAAACACTCAAACACCGAAGTATAGAAGGAAAATACCTCAAAATAGTAAGCTCCATCTACAATAAAACCACAGCCAGCATATTGCTAAATAAACAGAAACTGGAAATAGTTCCCCTGAAAAACGGAACAGACAAGGCTGCCCACTCTCAACCCTCTTGTTCAATAATGTTTTGGGAGTCCTAGCTACAGCAATCAGACAAGAGGGGAAAATCAGGAGTATCCATATAGGAAAACAGGAAGTTAAGTAATCCCTCTTTGCTGACTATATGATCCTATACCTTGAAAACCAAAGATAATCTATCAAAAACCTGTTTTTGCAAAGTCTCAAGGTACAAAATAAATGTGCAAAAGACAATTGCATTCTATACTCCAGCAACCAACAGGTAGAGAACATAAAAAGCAAAATCCCATCCGGACTTGGTGGGTCTGCCTGTAATCCCAGGACTTTGGGAGGCAGAGGCGAGTGGATTGCCTTGGTGAGACCTAGTCTCTACAATAAATAAAAAAATTATCCAGACATGGTAGTGCATACCTGTAGTTCTGGCTACTTGGAGGGCTGAGGTGGAAGGATAGCCAGAGCCCAGCAGATCAACTCTGGAATGATTGTGAATGTGACACTACACTCCAGCCTTAGCGACAGAGTGAGACGCCAACTAAAAAAAAAAAAAAAAAAGCCAAATCCCATTCACAATAGCCATAAAAGAAAAGAAAAGAAAAGAAATACCTTGGCATCTTCCCAACCAGAGAAATGAGAGACCTTTATAATATAAACTACAAATCACTACTCAAAGAAGTCCAGATGACACAAACAAATGTAAAAATATTTCATGTTCATTGATTGGAAAAATCAACATTGTTAAGATGTTCATCCTACCCAAAATAATCTACAAATTCAGTGCTATACCTTTTAAATTACCAACATCATTCTTCTGGAAACAACAATACAAAAATTTATATGGAAACATAAATCTATGAATGGCCAAAGCAATTCTCAGCAAATGAAACAAAGTGGGGTGTATGATCCTTTCAGACATTCAACTTTTTGTAAGCCCACAATAACCAAAACAGCCTGGTATTGGTACAAAAATAACCTTATAGACCAATGGAACAGGATGCAGATTCCAGAAGCAAAACCTTAATTTCCCAACCAACCCATCTTGACAAAGTCTCCATTAAAAAACACTGTGGAGAGGAGAATCTATTCAGCAAATGGTGCTGGGAAAACTTCCTGTCCACGTGCAGAAGAATTAAACATCTATCACCATACACAAAAATCAACTTCAAATGGATCAAAGGCCTAAATTTAAAACCCCCAACTTTAAAAATCTTAGAAAATTCAGGAGATACCCTTATGGAAATCAGAACAGGCAACCAACTCCTGATCAAAACCACTAAATTCCATGCCATAAGAGATAAGATAGACAAGTTGGACCTCATCAAACTGAAAAGCTTCTGCAAAGCAAAAGAAACTATCAAGAGAGTGGGAAGACAGTCCATAGAATGGGAAAATATATTTGCCAACTGTATAGATTTGCCAACTGCATATCTGACAAAGGCCTAACATCCAGGATCTACAAGGAACTCAAATGTGCCAAAAGGAAAAAAAAAAACAGCACCATTAAAAAGTAGGCAAAAGTCATGAATAGATACTTCTCAAAAGAAGACATATGAGCAGCCACCAGACACATGAAAAACTGCTCAGCCTTACTAGTCATCAGAGAAATGCAAATCAAAATGACAATGAGATAACATCTAACTCTAGTAAATAATGGTCATCATTAATAAAACAAAAAACAATAGATGCTGGTGAGGATGCAGAGAAAAGGGAACAATTTTACACTATTGGTGGGAATGCAATCTAATTCATCTTTGAGGGAAATAGTGTGATGATCTCTAAAAGAACTGGAAATTGATCTTCCATATGACCCAACAATCCTTCTTTTGGGAATATAACTGGAGGATCTTAAATCACTACAAAAACGTTACTTGCACTTGCATGTTTATTGCAGCACTATTTACAATAGCAAAAACATGGAACCAACTGTGCTGCCCATAAAAACAGGACTGGATTTAAAAAAATGTGGTACATATACACAATGGAATGTTATGCAGTTTTAAAAAGGAACACAATTATGGACTTCACAGCAACTTGGATGGATTTAGAGTTTATAATACTCAGTTTCTTCTCAGAAACAAAGAATCGAGTACCACATGTTCTCACTCAGAAAGGAAAAAGATAACAGTCAGAAACTTCAAGGGAAGACAGGGTGGGGGGTAACATAACATTAATATGGATATCTGATATCAAAACAGGCAAAGTGGGAACCAAAGGAAGGCCTAAACTTTATCTGTACAATGACCATTTATAGACCTAAAACTGAATTGTATCCCCATCTTAAATAAAAGAGAATAAAATATTTGTTCATTTGGTCATATTTGTTGAAATTAGCATAATGATGTTGCTACTGTCTTCTTATTACAATTTTAATGTCTATAACCCATATGAATATCATCTCTCCTCTAAACTGGTAATTTGTGACTTGCCTAAATTTTCTTTTTAAATCATTTTGGCTAGAGGTTTGTCAATTTCATTTACTAACTTTCAAGGAACCAGCTTTTGGTTTTATTATGAAATGACTTCCTGATTCTTTATCACTTGGAAAGTTAGTTGCTCTGGATTTTCTTATGATAATATTAGTATAGTCAATTCTGCCAACTTCAGATTATTCCTGTTGGTGCAACATTCTCAGTCCTTTCACATTTAATTTATTTATATCCACTTATCATATTTTAACCCACTATTTATATTTAAATGGGGTTTTTAGACAATGTATAATTTTGTTTTTTAATTGTCTTACAATCTCTGCTTTTTAAACGGAATGGTTACAATATTTATTCTTAAAGTACTTACTCATATTGTTAGGTTAAAATGTGCCATCCTCCTGTTTATTGCAATCCATAACACCTCTTGCTTTTTTCCTATCTTCTGTTGGATTAAATTGTTTTTGTTTCAATTTGCGTGTAACGTTTTTGGTTTGTTTATTCACTATATTTATTTGTTGATTTGTTTGCAGTTTATTGTAGGGTTATTAGCAAACACCCTTATCAAAGTATAACTTCGAGTGATATCACATCACCTCTAGTGAACAAATCTTACAACAGCATATTTCCATGTTTCCCTTTTCTATCTCTCATATATTTTACTTATACATATTTTATAAACCCCAAAATAAATTATTTTACTTTATAAAGTTGATTATGTATCAACAATAGTAAGATAAGAAAAATTATTTACTCAAATATCTTCTTAGGTACTATTTTATTTTTTTGTTTAAAAACAGGTTTCTGCCTAGAATTATTTTACTACTTCTAAAAAAGTTTTCTAATAAAATTAAATGTATTAAATATATATAAATATGAGTATGTACATAACACAGCAAGCAAAGGAGAAAATGAGTGTAGCATATAGTTGTGCTGCAGAACCTATTTTCACAACTGGACACAAGGTTGATGTTTGTATTTATAATGTTCTTCCTCTACCTATCCATGTATATTCCCTTTGTCCTCAAGTGAATCAGCAGGCCATGATTTCTTTATCTGGTGGGGAACACAAAGGTCATACCTGGAGGATCTGAATACTTAATGGCTCTGCTCATATTGGGTTATAACAACCTTCTATTAACTTGCATTATTGGCCATCTAATTTTAGAAGTGCCACAGAGAGTCTCTTGGTTTACAGAAATAGTTCTCCCCACATGTGTGACAGTAGTCTACCTTGATAATCTGGATCAGTCATTTTGTCCAACAAGGTATGATAAAGCTCAAATGTCCAGATGGAAGTCTCAGATATCAATTCAATGGATCCATTATTGTTTCCTCGGGTTAAAGTATTCCTCCAGAGCCCAAAGTGACAGAAAGGAAAATTGTAGCAAGTGGTTTATTAAGTAACATTATGAGAGGAGATACTCACATTTTCATCACTTGTTTCTTGAAGTGAAACAGTAGACATTAAATTAAAGCTTATGTTATATTTTGTAAGGCAACGGTTCAACCTCACTAGATGTTGTCTCCACACTGGTGTCATAACTTCAAAGTGTCATTCCTCCATTTTATAAGGCTAGT
Source organism: Carlito syrichta (assembly GCF_000164805.1). Lineage (NCBI taxonomy): Eukaryota > Metazoa > Chordata > Mammalia > Primates > Tarsiidae > Carlito > Carlito syrichta. Next base: position 318,274 of record NW_007233280.1, on the reverse strand, counting down.
TGTTTTGGATGATGGTATATCTGAGAGGATGAGTGAATGTTATACAAATGAGCTCATCACCACAATTCTTTTGTTATACATGAATTCTCTGGTAAGAAGCAATATTGTAAGAAATGTCAAAATTTTGAATAAGGCATTTTGTAAATCCATAAATTGTGTGTGTTTTTAAAAAATTAGTGGGAACGGAAAATGTATTGATTTGACCTGGTTAGCCATAACAATATCCCACAGATGAGGTGGCTTAGATAATGGGCATTAATTTTCTCACAGTGCTGGAAACTAGATGTTCAAGATCAAGGTGTTGGCATATTTTATTTCTTCTGAGACCTCTCTCCTTGGCATGTAGCTACTTGCCTTCTCACTAAGTCCTGACAAGGTCTTTCTTCTGTGCTCATGCATCTCTGATGCATTTTTTTTTTTGAGTCTCACTCTGTCACCCAGACTGGAGTGCAGTGGCCGCTCCCGGCCACCGCAGCCTCGACCTGCTGGGCTCCAGCGATCCTTCCGCCTCAGCCTTCCAAGTAGCCGCAATTACAGGTGCGCGCTACCACTCCCGGCTAATTTTTTTATTTTATTGTGGAGATGAGGTCTCGCCTGCCCAGGCGGGTCTTGAACCCGCGGGCTCAGGCTATCCACTCACTTCAGCCTCCCAAAGGCGCGGGATCACAGGCTGAGCCACCGAGTCCGGCTCTGATGCATTCTTATATGTGAAAACACTTTCAAAACATTTCTTTAACTGCAATTCAACCGCTAATGAATTTTACAAATTTTCTATATCTGAAAAAGCCATTTCACTTTTTTCAGATTTACAATATTATAACACATTAAAATTTTATATATTGAAGATGATTTGTTAAACATACATTATAGCAACTAAGCTCATTAATGTATCCTTCATGTCACATAGTTACCTCTGTGTGTGTGGTGAGTGTGTGTGTGTGTGTGTGTGTGTGTGTGTGTGTGTGTGTGTGGTAAGACCACCTAAGTCTGCTCACTTAACAAATTTAAGGCACACATTATTATTAACTATAATTAACATGCTATAAAATAGATTTCCAGAGTGTTTTATTTTATAATGGAAAGTTTGTACTCCTGACCAACATCTTCTCATTACCACCCATGGATCCATTCTACTCTGTTTCTATGAGTTCAAATTGTTTATAAGTGATATCATGAAGCATTTGTCTGACATTTCACTTGGCACAATGTCCTCCAGGTTCATCAATGTTGACACGAGTGGAAATAATGTTTCTTCTTTTTTAAAGGGTGAATAATATTTCATTATATAAATATATATAGGATGTGATATGTGTGTGTGTGTGTGTGTGTGTATCACCGCATTTTCTTTATACCTTAATTCATTTTATTGACAGACACAGGTTTTTTTCAGGTCTTCACTATTGTGAATAATGTTGCAACAGTGAATATGGGACTGTACATATATCTCTGACATGCTGATTTCCTTTCTTTTTTTTTTTTTTTTTGTGTTGGAGTCTCACTCGGTTGCCCAGACTGGAGTGCAGTGGCTGCTCCCAGCCACCACAGCCTCGACCTGCTGGGCTCCGGCGATCCTTCCGCCTCAGCCTTCCGAGTAGCTGGAATTACAGGCAGGCGCCACCACGCCGAGCTGAGTTTTTGATTTATTGTAGAGATGAGGTCTCACTGCCCAGGCGGGTCTCGAACCCGCGGGCGAGGGCAATCCACTCACCTCAGCCTCCCAAAGGCGCGGGATTACAGGCTGAGCCACCGAGCCCGGCTTGATTTCCTTTCTTTTTGATATATAACCAGAAAGGAGATTGCTGTATTATGTGGTACTGCACTTTTAAATTTTTCGGAAACAATCATAATGTTTTACTGGTTGTAGTAATATACATTCCCACCAACGATGTGCAAGGGTTCCCTTTTGTTCACATCTCTACCAACTCTAATTATCTATCATCTTTTTGATAATACCCATTTTATCAAGTACAAGATGATATTGTGGTTTTAATTTGTATTTTTCTGATGATTAATGATATTGAGCATTGTTATATGTTTGTTGTCTGTTTGCATGACTTCCTTTGAAAAAAGTCTATTCAGATCATTTGCTTATTTTAATCAAATTATAAATATTTCTTGCTATTGAATTGTATGAGTTCTTATGTATTTTGAATATTAACATTTTATTGAATATATGATTAGCAAATATTTTCTTCTATGCCATAGGTTGCTTTTTCTTTTTATTGATTGTTTCCTTTACTGTGCAAAATCCCTTAAATTTGATGTTATCCCATTTATTTATTTTCACTTCTATAGTTTATGCTTTTGGTTTCAGATCCAAAAAATCATTGTCAAAACCAATATCAAGGAATTTTCCTTCCTACATTTTCTTTTAGGAGTTGCATAATTTTATTCCTTAAGGTAAAATCTGTAAAGCATTTAAAATATATTTTTGCACCACTCCTCACCCTTTTGGCTAAGATCAAGTGTAATATCTGTTCTTATCAGTTTAAGATCTGATGTGTCCTCTATCTGAGGACAATATATTAAATGGATTTTTGGAATTAGGAGATGTAATAATAGCTTGCTCTGCCCACTTCACATACCAATCTGGTGTTTCAGTACTTCCAGAAATGGTGCACTCCCTGTGGGGGAATAAGTTGTGTCAAAAATAAGACTTAATCAGCTGTGTGTGGTGGCTCACGCCTGTAATCCCAGGACTTTGGGGGGCAGAGGTGAGAGAATTGTCTGAGCCCAGGGATTCGAGATCGGCCCAAGCAACTTGGCAAGAATTTGTCTCTACAATAAATCAAAAAATTAGCCAGAAGTGGTGGCACATGCCTGTGGTTCCAGCAACTTGAAAGGCTGAAGTGAAAGAATCTCCTGAACTACAGTGGACTTTAGTATGCCACTGCATTCCAGCCTGGGTGACAGTGAGACTCTGACTAAAATAAAAAAATTTTAAGTAAATATATTTTTGCATATGATGTAAGATAAGAGTTCATCTTATTTATGTATTTGCATGTGAGTCTCCAGTTTTTCATCATTTATCTAGGAAACTATTCTTTCCCTATTGTGTATTTTTGATGACTTTGTCAAAATTTAATAGATTATGTATGTATTAAATGCGTAGGTTTATTTCTGAGCTCTCAATTTGGTTTCAGAAATATTTGTGTTTGTTTTACTGCCAGCACCATATTTTTTATTACTATAGCTTTGTAGTATAATTCTAATTCAGGAAGTGTGAAGTATTCATCTTTGTTCTTCTTTATCAAGAAAGTTTTAGCTATCTGGAGGGCTTTCTGGTTTTATACAAATTTTAAGGAAGTTTTGTTCATTTCTGCAAAAAATGATTGGAATTTAATAACGATTGCATGGAATCTGTAGGTAACTTTATGTAGTATAAATATTTTAGCAATATCACATTCTTATTTAAAGTTGTTCTAAATATTATTGTTGATACTATTTAAAATAAAATTGTGTTCTTAATTTATTTTATGGACAGTTCTTTGTTAGTTTACAGAAACACAATACTTTTCATTTGTTGATTTTGTATCTTGCACTTCACTGAAATCTAAAAGTTTTTTTTATGGTGCCTTTAGAGTATTCTATATGCAAAATCATGCTACCTGAAAACAGAGGAAATCTAACTCTTCCAATTTAGATGCTTATTTTTTTCCTTGCCTAATTGCACTGGCTATTACTATCCAGTACTATGATGAATAAAAGTGGTGAGATTAAGAATTATGTTCCCACTCTGATCCTAGAAAAGCTTTTAGCTTTTCACTATTTAGTGTATAAATTATAGGCTTGTTATTAAGGTCTTTATTTTGCTGAGGAACATTCCTTTATGCCAATATTGTTGAGAGCTTCCATCATGAAAGGATCTTAAATTTTTTTTTTGAGTTGGAGTCTCACTCTGTCGCCCAGACTGGAGTGTAATGGCCGCTCCCGGCCACCGCAGCCTCCACCTGCTGAGCTCCGGCGATCCTTCCGCCTCAGTCTTCCAAGTAGCCGGAATTACAGGCATGAGCTACCACGCCCCGCTGATTTTTTGATTTATTGTAGAGATGAGGTCTCACCTGCCCAAGCGGGTCTCGAACCCGCTGGCTCAGGCAATCCATTCACCTAAAAAGATCTTAAATTTTATCAAGTGCTTTTTCTGCATCTGTTGAGAGGTTCACATAATTTGAATTTTTCATCCTATTGATAGGGTATGTCACATTTTTTTACTTGCATTATTGAACTACTTTTGCATCTCAGGAATAAATCCCACTTGATTTTGGTGCATAATACTTTAATCCGCTATTGATTTTGATTTGCTGCTATTTTGTTAAAATGTTACATTGGCGTTTATCAGAGATATTTTTCTGTAATTATATATTTTTAATTTTATAAAGATGTAGGGTACATTTCAGAGTTAGATATGCAAACATTGATCATGCAGGTACCCTTGTTGATGAGGCATGCCCCTCCTTTCCCTTGCAGTTTTCCTCAACTGCCAGTCCCAGCCCCCTTCCCCTGACAGTTTCCTACTACTGCCAATTGCTTTTTTATAGCATTATAATTGTTCAAGGTCCATTTATGAGTAAGAACATATGGAACACTGTTCTTTGTTTCTGTGATAAATCACTGAGTATCATTGACTCCAAAACCATCCAAGTTGCTGCAAAGTTCATATATCTGTCCTTCTTTATGGCTGCATAATATGCCATTGTGTATATGTACCACATTTTTTAATCAGTCCAGCTTCGATGACCATCACGTTGGTTCCATGTTTTTGCTATTGTGAATAAAGCTGCAACGAACATACATGTACAGGTATCTTTTTTGTAGAATGATGTGAGTTCTTCCGAGTATATTCCCAATAGGAGAATTGCTGGGTCATATGGAAGGTCAATTTCTAGTTCTTTCAGGAATAGTCACACTGTCTTTCAAAGAGGTTGTACTAGTTTACATTCCCACCAGCAGTGTGGAAGTGTTTCTTTTTTGCCACATCCTCACCATCATCTGTTATTGTTTGCTTTATTCATGATGGTCATTCTTACTGGGCTTAGGTTGTATCTCAATGTGGTTTTGATTTGCATTTTTCTGATGATGAGAGTGGTTGAGCACTTTTTCATGTGTCTGTCAGCTGCCCATATATTTGAGAAGTGTCTAGTCATGACTTTTGTCCACTTTTTAAAGAAGCTGGGTTTTTTTGTTTGTTTGTTTGTTTTTTCCTTTCAGAGTGTTTGAGTTCCTTGTAGATCCTAGATGTTAGGCCTTTGTTGGATAAACAATTGGCAAATATATTTTCCCATTCTGTGGGCTGTCTCCCTGCTCTCTTGATAGTTTCTTTTGCTTTGCAGAAGTTCATTAATTTGATGAGGTCCCACTTGTCTATTTTATTTCTTAAGGTATTGTTCTTTAGGGTTCTGAATAGGAATTGGTTCCCAGTTCCAATTCTCATAAGTATGTCTCATGCGTTTTCTAAGATTTTTATAGTTTGAGGTTTTACATTCAGGTCTTTGATCCATTTAGAGTTAATTTTTGTGTATGGTTATAGGTAGGGGTCCTGTTTCAATCTTCTGCATGTGGTCAGCCAGTTTTCCCAGCATCATTTACTGAATTGGTTCTCCTCTCCCCAGTGGTTGTTGTTGGAGGCTTTGTCAAAGATAAGTTGGTTGAGGAATTGAGGCTTTGCTTCCGGAATCTCTATCCTGTTCCATTGCTCTATGTGCCTGTTCTTGTACCAATACCAGGCTGTTTTGATTACTGTAGTCTTATAGTAAAGTTTGAAGTCCAGAAGTGTGATACCTCCTGTTTTGTTTCTTTTGCTAAGGATTGGTTTAGCTATTCATGGTAGTTTGTGTTTCCATATGAATTTCTATATTGTCATTTCCAGGTCTGAGAAGAATGATGTTGGTGGCTAAATGGGTATTGCATTGAATCTGTAGATTGCCTTTGGTAGGATGGACATCCTAATGATGTTTATTCTTCCTATCCATGAGCATGGTATATTTTTCCATTTGTTTGTGTCTTCTTGGATTTCTTTAAGCAGTGTTTTGTAATTTTCATTGTAAGTTTCTTTCACCTCTCTGATTAGGAAGATGCCAAGGTATTTCATTTTTTTTGGTTGCTATTGTGAATGGGATTATGCTTTTTATTTGGATTTCTGCCTGCTTGCTGTTGGTTGAAGAAATGCAACTGTCTTTTGCACATTTATTTTGTATCCTGAGACTCTCCCAAAGTCCTTTATCAGTGCAAACAGGTTTTTGACAGATTCTCTTGGATTTTCAAGGTATAGAATCATATCATCAGCAAAGAGAGATAACTTGACTTCCTCTTTTCCTATTTGGATACCTGTGATTTCCTTCTCTTGTCTAATTGCCTGAGCTAGGACTTCCAACACAATATTGAACAAGAGGGGTGAGAGTGGGTAGCCTTGTTTTGCTCCAGTTTTCAGGGGAAATGTTTCTAGTTTCTGTTCCTTTAGCAACATGTTAGCTGTACGTTTGTCATAGATGGCTCTCACTATTTTGAGTTATGTTCCTACTGTACCTAGGTGTTTGAGTGTTTTTATCAAGAAAGGATGCTGGATTTTATCAAAAACTTTTTCTGCATCTAATGAGATAATCATGTGGTTCTTGCTTTTAAATCTGTTGATGTATTTAGTGACATTTATGGTCTTGTGAATGTTGAATCAGCCCTGCATCTTGGTGAGGAAGCCTACTTTGTCATGGTGGATGATATTTGAGATGTGTTTTTGGATCCAATTTTCTAGAATCTTGTTGAGGATTTTTGCATCTATGTTCATAAGGAATATTGTCCTGCAGTTGTCTTTCTTTGTTGGATCTTTATTTACCCAGTTTGGGTATCAGTTAGCTTCATAAAATGATTTGGGAAGACTTCCAATTTTCTCAATTGCCTGGAATACTTTCAATAGGATTGGCATCAGCTCCTCCTTGTATGTTTCATAGAATTCTGCTGGAAAGTCACCTGGTCCAGGGTTTTTTGTTTTTTGGGTTTTTTTGTTTGTTTGTAGGTAATTTTCGTATGACAGGTCAATTTTCTGTGTTGTTATTGGTCTATTTATTGTCTCAATGTCTTCTTGTTTTAACCTGGGGAGATTGTGTGATGTCAGAAAGTCCTCCGTTTCATCTAGGTTATTAAGTTTGTTTCCTGTAATTCTTTTATTGTAGTTTTCTTGTCTGGACCTTGTATCAAAGTTTTGCTGGTCTTATAAAATGAATGTGTGAGTGTTCCTTCCTTTTCAATATTTTGGAAAAATTTTAGAAGCATTAATATTAGTTCTTCTTTAGATATTTTATAAAATGACTCATAAAACCTTCAGGTCCTGGACTTTGATGGGAGACTTGTTATTACTGATTCATCTCCTCATCCATTATTGGTCTATTCAACTTTTTAATTTTTTTGATTAAGTCTTGGTAGGATATATGTGTCTAGAAATTTATTTTGTTTATTAGTTTTATTTATTTATTTATTTAGTTTATCCAGTTTTGCGTTTTTGTTCATAGCAGTCTTTGATGATTCATTTAATTTCTGCAATCTCTGTTGTACCATATCCTCTTTCTGATTTTATGTTTGTGGTCAATTTTGTTTTTTTAAAAAACTCTTGGTTTTATTGATATTTTCTGTTACTTTTCAAATCTTCGTTTTATTTATTTGCTGTGACCTTTGTTATTTCTCTCTATCTGCTAACTGTGGGATTAGTTTGTACTTCAGTTTCTAGTTCCTTATGTAATATTTATTTGAGATATTTTGTTTTTCTTCATGTAGACATTTGTAATATGATCTTCTTTCTTACAACTGCTTTAGATGTATCACTTAAGTTTAGGTAATATTGTGTTTCCCTTTTTTTGTCTCAGTATTTATTTATTTTTTATTTTCTTTTTGACTCATTGGTTATTTAGAACAATGTTATTTGATTTGCATATATTTAGACATTTTCCTAAATTCCTTTTATTGATTTCTAGTTTCTTACCACTGTGCTTATAAAAGATACTTGATATGACATCAGTCTTCTTAAATTTGTTAAGAAATTTTTTGCCACCAATTTATAATCTATTATATTGAGAGTCTGAGAATGCTCTCCATGAGCTTGAGAAGAATGTGTTTTCTGCTGTTGTTGTAACTAATGTTCTGTAATTTTCTGTTAGGTCAATTTGGTCTAAAGTGTTGTTCAATTCAATGCTTTCTCATTAATTTTTTCCTGGATGATCTATATATCATTTTATTGGGGTTTTGCAGTCCCCTACTATTATTGTATGGCTGTCATTTCTACCTTCATATATGTTAATATTTGTTTACATATTTAGATGTTCCGATGTTGTTTAAATATATATTTACAATTTTATATCCTCTTTATAAATCAATTTCTTTATCATTATATTATGAGTCTCTTTATCTCTTTTTATAGCTTTGACTTAACATCAGATATAAGTATATACTTCAACTTTTTTTAGTTTTCCATTTTCATAACACATCCTTTGTTATCTCTTCATTTTTGGTCTACCTGTGTCCTTAAAACTATCATGATTCCTAAAGTGAATATAAAAGAAAAAATCCTAAAGGCAGCAAGAAAAAATGATCAGACTACCTACCAGGAAGTCCAATTAGAATAACAGCTAAGTTATCTACAGACACACTATAGGTTAGGAGAGACTAGATTCCAATTTTCAAAGTTCTTCGAGGTACACAATTTCAACCAAGAATTTCCTACACAACTAAGCTAAGTTTCATCAGTGATGGAGAATTAAAATCCTTCTCAGACATTCAATCCTTAAGAGTTTGTGCCACCTTCAGACCAGCACTACAAGAAGCACTTAAGAAAGTATTAAACACAGAAGAAGAAAAAAAGGGCCATTCCTTTCCCTAGAATGCAGGAAAAAGATTGAAGTAAACCAAAAAAGGATATTGACTATAACACTATCATAGCTGGGGACTTAAATATCCCACCTAACAATCCTAGACAGATCACTGAGGCAAAAGATCAACAAGAAGATCTGGAACCTCAACATGATGCTTGACCAAATGGACTAAGTAGATACCTACAGAACCCTTCATCCAACAACCATGGAATATACTTTCTACTCATAACCACATGGAATGTACTCTAAGATTGACCACATCCTCAGTCATAAATCAAGCATAAAAAAATTTCCTAAGTTTGAAATACTGTCATGTACCTTCTAAGACCACGGAGGAGTAAAAATAAATATCAGCACCACAAAGTTTTCCCAAAACTCATAAAGATATAAACACTACCAACAAGATACTGAACAACTCCTGGGTCAACTGGAATATCAAAACAGAAATTAAAAGATTCCTGGGAAAAAAATGAAAACTGAGAAATCTTTCCAAAACCCCTAGGATGCAATGAAATCAGTACTAGAAGGGGGATTCATATCTCTATGAACACACATAAAGAAAAGGGAAAGATCACAAACTGACAGCCTAATAAATCACATAAGGGAACTGGAAGAGCAAGATGACTAAAACCTTAACTTCAGCAGAAGAATTCAGATCACCAAAATAAAAGTCCAAATATGGGACATAGAAGACAAAAGTATCATAGAAAAAAAACAGTGAAAAAAAAGCTGGTGCTTTGAAATGGTAAACAAGATTGATGGGCCCTCACCATAGTGACCATGAAAAAGAGAGAAAAAGTTCACATAAACAGCAAGAAATGAAAAAGATCAAGTCACACTGAACCTGAAGGAATGCAAAAGATTATCAGAGATACTATGTATACTTGTATGGAAACAAATTCGAAAATCTAAATGAAATGGTGAACTTTCTGATATCATACAACCTCCCAGGTTGAAACAAGAAGAAATTGAGACCATACATAGACCAATAAAAAACCAGGAAGTTGCCTTCATCATAAGAAAACTACTGACAAAATAAAAGTCCTGGACAAGATGACTTTCCAGCAGAATTCTATAAAACATACTAGGAGGAGCTGATATCAATCCTATTGAAAGTATTCCAGGCAATTGAGAATGATAGCACTCTCCCAATGTCATTTTATAAAGTTAACATCATATTGGTACCCAAACCAAGAAAACATTCAATAAAGAAAGAGAACTAAAGGCCAATATCTTTTATGAACATAGATGCAAATATTTTCAACAAGATTCTTGCAAACCAGATCCAACATCTCAAAAATCACCTGCCATGACCACCACGTAGGCTTCATTCCCAGGATGCAGGACTGGTTCAACATCTCCAAAACAATAAACATAATTAAATACATCAACAGCTGTAAAAATAAAAACCACATGAGTTTATTATTAGACATGGAAAACTCTTTCAATAAACTCCAGCATCCCTTCTTGATCAAAACCCTTGGACACCTTGGCATAGGTGGAACATAACTCTAAATATTAAGAGCCATCCATGATAAAACCACAGCAAACATATTGATAAACAGACAGAAATTGGAATCATTTCCCCTGAAAACCAAAACAAGAAAAGGCTGCCAACTCTCACACTCCTGTTCAACAAAGTGTTGGAAATCCTATCTAGAGCAATCAGGCAAGAGAAGGAATCCACGGATATCCAAATAGGAAAAGAGAAAGTTAAGTTATCCCTCTTTGCAGGTGACATAATCATATACTTTGAAAACCCAAGAGAATCTGTCAAAAACTTTCTTGCACTAATAAAGTACTTTGGCAAAATTTCAGAGTATAAAATAAACTTGCAAATTTTACTTTTTTGGGGAAAAAATATTTGCCAACTGTGTGTCTGACAAAGGTCTAACATATAAGATATGCAAGGAACTCAAACATGTCAAAAAGAAAAAAAAAAACAAAAAACAGGCCCATTACAAAATGGGCAAAAAATGTGAATAAACAGTTCTCAAAAGAAGATATACAAGCAGTCAACAGATACATGAAAAAAGACTCAGCCTCACTAGTCATCAAAGAAATGCAAATTTAAACTACACTGAGGTACCACCTACCACCAGTCAGGATGGCTATCAATAACTCAGAAAACAAGAGATGCTGGAGAGGATGTGGCAAAAAGGGAACAAACTGTTGGTGGGAGTGTAAATTAGTACAGCCTCTGTGGAAAACAGTGTGGTGATTCCTAAAAGATCCAAATATCGACCTTCCATAGGACCCCACAACCCCCCTACTGGGAATATACCTGGAAGAACTCAAATCAGTCTATAACAAAGATACCTGCACACATATGTTTATCACAACATTGTTTGCAGTAGCAAGAACATGGATCCAACCATGTTGCCAATCAAAAGAGAACTGGATAAAAAAATGTGGTGCATATACATGATGGAATATTGCACAGCCATAAAGAAAAACGAAATCATGAACTTCCCAGCAACTTGGATGGACTTAGAGTCTATATTACTGAGTGATCTTTCACAGAAACAAAGAACTGAGTATCACATGTTTTCACTCATAAGCAGACCTTGAACAATGATCATAATACTATAAGAAAAGGACTGGCAGTAGCGGGAATCTGCCTGGGGAAGTGGGGGTGGTGCACATCATCAACAAGGGTACTTGCATAATGAACATTTGTATACCTAATTCTGAATTGTACCTCACATCTTTTAAACTAAAAATAAATTTAAAAAAATTAAAGGAAAAATGAAAAAAAAATCTAGGCATCTGAATAAAAAAAAATCAATAAAAAAAAAGTTCAGTTTGCAGAGTTAAAAAAATACAGTCACATTCTTATACACAATAAACTAACAGAAATCCAAATAAAAAGCACAATCCTATTCACAATAGTCACACACACAAAAGAAATACTTGGGCATCTTTCTAACCAGAGAAGTGAAAGACCTTTACAACAAAAACTACAAAACACTGCCCAAAGAATTACAGATAACACAAACAAATGGAAAAATATTCATGCCTATAGACTGGAAGAATCAACATTGCTAAGATGTCCATCCTACCCAAGGCAATCTACAGATTAAATGCAATACCCATTAAATTCCCAGCATCATTCTTTTCAGACAGAAATTCATATGGAAACATAAATGATCATGAATATCCCAAACGATCTTCAGCAAAAGAAATAAAGTGGGAGGTATCACACTTCCAACCTTTAAGCTTTATTTTAAGGACACAATAATCAAAACAGCTTGGTATTGGTGCAAGAATAGGCATATAGACCAAGGAACAGGATAGAGATTCTGGAAGCAAAACCTCAATTTCTCAACCAACTCATCTTTGGAAAAACTTCCACCAACAACCATAGGAGAATTTATTCAGTAAATGGTGCTGGGAAAACTGGCTGACCACATGCAGAAGATTGAAACAAGAACCCTATATATCGCTATACACAAAAGTCAACTCTAAATGGATCAAATACTTAAATTTAAAACCTCAAACTATAGAAATCTTAGAAAATACAGGTGATACTCTTATGGAAATTGGAACTGGCAACCAATTCTGATTAAAACCCAAGTGACCATGCCATAAGAGATAAGATAGTCAAGTGGGACCTCATCAAAATGACAAGCTTCTGCAAAGCCAAAGAAACTATCAAGAGAGCAGGGAGACAGCCCACAGACTACGAAAAAATACTTGCCAACTCTATGTCTGACAAAGTTCTAAAAACTAGGCTCTACAAGGAACTCAAATGTGCCAAAAAGAAAAAACCAAACAGCCCCGTTGCAAAGTGGGCAAAAGAATAGACACTTCTCAAAAGAAGCTATACGAGCAGCCAACAGGTACATGAAAAATTGTTCAGTCTCACTAGTCATCAAAGAAATGCAAATTAAGACTGAGATATCACCTAACTCCAGTCTGTATGGCCACCATCAATAACTCAAAAAACAAGAGATGCTGAAGAGGATACAGGGAAAACATAACACTTCTACACTGTTGGTGGGAGTGTAACCTAGTACAAGCTCTGTGGAAAATAGTTTGGCGATTCCTAAAAGATTTAAAGGTCAACCTTCCATACAAACCTGCAATCCCCCTTCTGGGAATAAATCTAGAGGAGCTCAAATCACTCTATGAAAAAGATATGTGAACATCCATGTTTACTGCAGCTTTATTCACAATAGTAAAAATATGGAAACAATTGTGCTGCCCATTGAAAGAGGACTGAATTTTTAAAATGTGGTACATATACACAACGGAATAGTATGCAATCATAAAGAAGGACAAAACTATTTACTTTGCAGCAACTTGGATGGACTTAGAGTTTATAATACTGAGTGACCTATCACAGAAACAAAAAACTGAGTACCACATGTTCTCACTCTTAAATGGACCCTGAACAATTATTATAAAGAGATTGGGAAACTGCCAGGGGAGGGGGGCCACAACTCATCAATAAGGGTATGGAATCTCAAACCAGGTGAAGTGGGGACCAAAGAGAGGCCCAAACTTTACCTAATCAATGATCATTTGTGTACCTAACCCAGAATTGTACGCCATATCTTTACATTTAAAAAAACCAAAATATTGAGATCATAGAGTTTTTTTCTCCAACTATAGTGGAAACAAACTAAAAATTAATAGTAAATATAGCAACAAATTTTCAAAACACATGGAAATAAAACACTTTTTTAACTTTAGAGTTGTGGGATACATATGAGGATATTCTACATAAGTAAATTGCATGCAGGTGAAGTTTGAACTTTCAGTAAGTCCTCTCTCCCCCGGTTAGTGCACATTGTACCCAATGGATTGTTCTGTGTCCTTTTTGCTTCCTTCCCTCCCTCCACTAGCTAGTAATGCCCAGAATCAGTGGGTCCCAACTTTGCAAAATACTCTTTAAAATAACCTATAGGGCAAAGGGAATTCTTGAGAAAAAATACATTAAACAAATACTATGAAAAATATAGCATATCAATGAGAGACATAGCTAAAGCATTGCTGAGAGGAAAATTTACAGAAATAAACTCATAAATTAAAAAAATGAAAGTCTAAACTCTAAACAATAACCTCAATGAACTTTAAAAAATAAAGATAAACCCAAAAGAAAAGAGAAGAAATTAAATACAAAGAAAAGAAAAGAAATAAATGAAACTAAAAAACAAACAATACAGAAAGTAAGGATAAGAAAGTGGTCCTTTGTGAAGCTCAACACAATTGATAAACCTCTTACAAGACTTACAATAAAAAAGGAGAAGTCAGAGATTAACAATATTATAAATGAAACAAGAGATATCACCGCAAACTTTGTAGAAGCCAAAAGTGTGATTAAAAATATTATAAACAGTTTTGTCCTCACATTTTTGACAACTTAAACAAAATGGACCACGTCAATAAAAAATACAAGCCACCGCAACTCATCCAATAATTTACACCATAAACATAGATGCAAAAATTTCTAGCCAAATATTTATATATACAATTCTGAAATACTTAAAAGTAACTATACACCAGGGCTAGACAGGATTTATTTCAGGTGTGAAAGTCTAGACCAATATTTGAAAACCAGTCAGTATAACCCACCATATTAACAGGCCATAGAAGAAAAACTATATGATTTTTTTCCCTCAATGCAAAAAGGCATTTTATAAAATTAACCACCATTCATAATTCTGTGAAATGAATTATATATCTTCAAAATGTATATGTTAACTCTCTAATTACCAATGTAACTATATTTGAAAATAGAGCTTTTAAGAGATAAGTAAAGTTAAATGAGGTCAAAAGGATGGAGTCTTAATCTCATAGGATGAATGGCCTTATGGGAAGAAGAAGACAAAAGAGATGTCTCTCTCATCATGTTTATAAAACAAGGGAATGTCATGTGAAGATATTGCAGGAAGGTAGATGTCCAAAATCCAGGTAGAAAGCCCTCATCAGAACCCAGAAATGTTGGCATCCTCATTTTAAATTTCCATGCTTCAGAACTCTGAAAAACTAAATATCTCTTGTTTAAGTCAGCCAGTCTATTGTATTTGGGTATGGCATTCTAAGTTGACTAAGACATATGATAAAAACTCAGAAAAATAAGAATAGAGGAAAACGTTGTCATTTCAATAAAAATACTCAACAAAACGTCAGCAGTTGATGTTATACATAAATGTTAAAACCTGAATACAATCTAAGATTAGAAACAAGACAAGAATGTCTACTTTCATCACTCTTATTATAGAGAGCTAAAACTTCTAATTAGTGCAATAGAGCTGAAGGGGTCATAAAAGGCAAAGAGAACAAAAATAAGGATCAAACCTGTCTTCATTGGTGAGTAACATGATTGCTTACATAAAAAGGAACGTCGCAAGGAATCTCCAACAAAACTTCAAGAAAATTAAGAAAAGTTACAGAAAACAAGATACACTTTTTTTTTTTTTTTGAGTTGGAGTCTCTCTATCGCCCAGACTGGAGTGCAGTGGCCGCTCCCGGCGATCCTTCCGCCTCAGCCTTCCAAGAAGCCAGAATTATAGGCATGCGCTACCACGCCCAGCTTATTTTTTTATTTTATTTTATTGTAGAGATGAGGTCTCACTGCCCAGGCAGGTCTCGAACCCGTGGACTCAGGCAATCCACTCACCTCAGCCTCCCAAAGGCGCGGGATTACAGGCTGAGCCACCGAGCCCAGCACAAGATACACATTTAAAAGTCAATTGTATTTGTGCATACTTCTATGAATAACTACACACTGACATTTTTCTAAATGTGCAGTTCTTTTCATAATGTCCAAAAAAAGGGAATATAGTAGGTGTAAATTTGACAAAAACATGTACAGAAATTGTATGCTTAAAACTACAAATGCAGAAATACAAAACACATACAGCAGATTTTTGTTGAAGGTGAATAAGCAATATAATTGAAGAAGTACACAGTTTTCTACATATAGTGCTAAAGATACTGGACATCTACATGAAAAAAAAATTGAACCCTGAGCTTAATTTTTACACTTATATAAGCAAGCAAATAAACAAGCACAACTTTTAGTAAAAAACATATTGGAAAAAATATTTGGAGCCTACGGCTAGATAAGGAATTCTTAAACTTGATACCCAAAGCATTATGCATGAAATTAAAATAATAATTTGTAAAAAGAATTGATCTACAAAAAACTCTACTAAGATGAAAATATTAGCTATAGATTGGGAAAAATATTTGTAAACCACATATGCAACAAAAGGTTAGAATTTGCAAAGAACTCTTGAAATTCACTGGTTCAAAAAAAAATTAGTTCATTTGAAAATGGGCAAAAAACAATAACAAACATTTTACTAAAAAGAATAAGCAGCTGACAAAACACACATGAAAACACTGTTAACATCATTAGCCATTTGGGAAATGCTAAGTAAACCACAAAGAGATATCCATGCACATTTGCCAAAATGACTTAATTAAATTAAAATGTAAAATATATATTGACAGTATCAAATGCTGAAAATGCATAGCAGCCAGATCACTCATGCATTTCTGAATAATGATTTGGTGTGTTTCCTGAAGGTATGAAGATCTTTTGTTTGTTTCAAGCAAAAGCAGACACATTGATGTTTATAGCAGCTTTATTTGTTACAGCCAAAACCTAGAATTCAGATAAACTTCAACTAAAATATTAAACAAATTCTGTTACATTTGCACCATGGAATACTACTGAGCAATACAAAAAAGTAAATTATTGCTACAAACGGCAGACTAGATTAACCTGTGGAGAATTATGCTTAGTAAAAAAACTCAATCATAGACAGTTGTGTGCTATATTAATTTATTACTTTAGAAATAATAAAACCATAGAACTGAAAAACAGATTAGAAGTTTTCAGTTATTAAAGAGAGGATAGTGTAGAAAACTATGACTGTAGCTATAAAAGGAAAAGGTGGGATTATTGTGGCAATAGAAATATTTTGTATTTTGAATGTATTTGTATTTTGAATGTTTTGTAGATATTATATTGTATAACAATGTTCTGCAATGCACGACCATGGGAATAAACAGCGTAAAGAGCACATAAGTTCTATTTGTAGTATTTATTAAAATTGCATGTGAACATACAGTTATCTTAAAATAAAAAGTTTCATTAAAAGATCAAATATCCACATGGGTAGTGGTTACCATATGGGGCAGCATAATTCAATACCATAGCTATTATATCTTATTCCTATAACTTCCCCACTGTTCTGTGAAGGCTTTAAACATACAGGCTTTAGTCAATGCATTTATTTTAACTGAAGTATCTCTCACTGGTTTATAGTATAATAGACAGTTGATACATGTTAATTTAGTTTATATATTTAATAGGCATTTTGTTTTATATTTTCTTTCTTTTAGCTACCTAGATTACTAAGATCCATGGGCTGAAACAGGAATTTTACCCCTTCATGTCAGTAGTCCCAGCATAGAGACAAGGTTTAGTAAGGCAATGTTCACTTTGCCTTTACAATCTTCAGAACACAGTAAAGTTCTGTGCATTGAACTTACTAGCATTGTGAATAAGATTATATCCTATAAATGAACCATAAGCACAAGTCTGTAAAGAGCACACTTGCCTCAGTCTATCTAAGTACCTAAGGAGCACAAGTGTGTGCTTGTCATTTAGGCAGAGTGGCCAAATGCTAGGATTTCTGAAAAGTGGGTAAAACAGAATGAAATTTAGAGATATTGTTTCCATATGATACATTTATTTGTCATCATACAGATGATGACACCCACTGGATAATAGTTTGAAAATTATTGTCAGATTCTGAACTGAGAACAGTCTATGAAATACAGGAATATAGCATTTAAAAGAGATTATAGGAATACATAAGATTCCAAGTTAGAAACTTCAGGAATAAGCTAAATTTGGAAGTCAAATTTGAAAACTTTAAAATGATATTTAAAATTGAATTAGCGGGATAAAATAACTACTAAATCCTTTTCTCCAGTTTTTTTTTTTAACATTCTATAAATATGAATTGTAAGAACCTTGAGTATATTCTATCTCAGGTTATGATTATGTGAAAAATAATGTTTATAATGCTCTTAAGAATCACCTGAGGTGTTGATTCAAAATGCAGATTTCTGGGATTACCATAAGATGCTATCATTAAGAAGGTCTGCTATATATTTGCATCTGCATGCCGATTGACAACCCATATAATTATGATGCAGGTAATTGGACCAAATTTAGAAAGAAACACTGTCCTACACCTGGGAAAAGAGCTAATCTTCCAGTAGCAACTAAAGTCTCTACCTGTGGAGAAGATGAGGCAATTCAGCGATGGATCTGGCATCATGTGCCAAAAATACATTTGATAATCAATTATACACGTATCATGAGGTATATTTCTTTTGGGTCCAAGACTCATAACCCCGTACTTCACATGAATAATAGAAATTAATAACATAAATTATGCACAGAGCATACTCAATTTGCCTTTCTCTGCCAACTCATTTTTCTTATTTCTCAATAAACATTACTGGGAATCAGGGAGCAACCTGACGTGAGGCAGTAAGTTATTGAACCCAGTGGAAAGCCATTTTTAAAACAGGTCACCTTTCGACCTTAGAACCATGAGAAACTAGGTTACATCTCTAAGGTGTATTCATCCTACCCTTGTAGAATTACCACCAACCAAGTTAAATACATGGAGTATGTAAATCACACAAGTAGGTATGTAGTCAGCTTGCTCACTAACTTTCACCAAAGCCGGAGCCACTGCTCTAATTAATTTTTCATTTTCTCAAGATAATTAAGTGTGTGGTACAATGTCCTTATTTTTAAAAATGAAATAATACTTTATTAATATGATGTATTGCAATAGTTGATTACTTTTCTATAAAAATCTGCAAAATTAGTGGGATAAATAACGCCAAACTTAAATTATGTTAAGATCACATTTAAATATCTTAATTACAGCTAAAAGATTTATAATTAAAGTATACTTAGTACAGCATAGGATAAGCTCCAATCTATATTATTAGGTTGCAATATTTGTGTAGACTGTATCTCCATCACTTATTTTAACTGCAGACAAATTCTAATAGCCACACAAAGCACTGCTTTAATTTTTTTTTTTCATTTTTGTTACATACGCATACTCTTTTGTCATTGTGATCTTTTGGAATATCTTCAAAAGCCTTTGAAAGGCAATCAGGCCATATCACGCTACTTCTGATCATTTGCTATAACCAAAATCTACAGGGACAGCTTGTTTGAGTGTAAATTAACTGGATTAACACAAAAACCACTCTGGTGACTGCTTTGTATATAGGCTTGACCACTTGCTCCCTTCTCTACAGCCTCATGATAGTCCTTATAAAGTGAAACCAAATAATGTTAAAATAGTGATTGCAAAAATGACATGATAGGATGATTCAGCTAACTCAGCAAAATTGTTTTAGAAAAAAACACCTAAAAGGCAACCAGATTAATTATCTGTGGTTATATTGATTCATATGAAGCTATTAGTTCCTTGGTTGCTCCATTTTTTTTCTTTTTATGTGTGTGTGTGTGTGTGTGTGTGTGTGTGTGTGTGTTTTATTATTATTTTAAAGATGTAGAGGGACTAAACTCATTCTACAAAAA
This sequence comes from Carlito syrichta, assembly GCF_000164805.1. NCBI lineage: Eukaryota > Metazoa > Chordata > Mammalia > Primates > Tarsiidae > Carlito > Carlito syrichta. The sequence continues at coordinate 298,819 of NW_007233280.1, read as the reverse complement.
AAAAAAAAAAATACCTGCACACGAATGTTTATTGCAGCACTATTCACAATAGCAAAAACATAGAGCCAACCATGCTGCCCACTGAAAGTAGACTGGATTTTTAAAATGTGGTATACATATGCAATGGAATATTACACAGCCATAAAAAATGACAAAATTGTGAATTTTGCAGCAACTTAGATGGACTTGAGTCTATAATAGTCAGTGATCTATCCCATAAACAAAGTGAGTACCACAAGTTCTCACTTATTAGCAGATCCTGAGAATTATCATAATGCTATAAGAAAGGGATTGGCACTAGTGGGAAACTGTCAGGGCAGAGAATGAGAGGGCACACTTCACCATTAAGGGTACCTGATTTCAAACCAGGTGATGTGAGGACCAAAGTGAGGCCCAAACTTTACCTATACAATGACGATTTGAACACCTAGCCCTGAATTGTACTGTACATCTTTAAAATAAAAATTTTTTTTAAAGATGTGGGGTACAATTCAGGGTTAGGTACATAATTGATCATCACACAGATAAAGTTTGGAACTCTTATTGTTGTTATGTGCCCCCTTCTCCTGGCAGTGTCCCACTACTACCAATCCACTCCTTATGGTATTATAATAAATGTTCAGGGTCAGTTTATGAGTGAATACATGTAGTACTCAGATCTTTGTTTCTGTACTAAATCACTGAGTATTACAGTCTCTATTTCAATAAGGGTTGCTGTGAAGCTAACAATATTGTTTTTTTTTTTCTCATATTGGCCCTAGTAAATAAGTATGTGGCATCGTGTACTCACATCTGTACGTACATAAATAAGTGCATGGCATGTTTACAAACAAATTTAGTAATCAAAGACTTATTTTTAGTCTTTGCTTTCTATTTGTTTTCTAAGCATTCATAATGTGATCCATGAACTTGATGGCTTATTTTCTTATGACACATATACAGAAATCTATTGCCATAGCAGTCTTTAAGATGGCGCTGCTTAATGCGCCTATTCAAAAAATACTAATTAGCCTTAAAAATGGTGGGGGTAATCTTGACATTTAAAAAAACAAGATAGCCGAGCTTGGTGGCTCACCCTGTAATCCTGCACCTTTGGGAGACAAAAGTGAGTGGATTGCCTGAGCCCGCGAGTTCGAGACCCGAATGGGCAGGCAAGACCTCATCTCTACAATAAATCAAAAAATTAGCCAATGTGGTAGCACGCACCTGTAATTCCAGCTGCTCTGAAGGCTGAGGCAGAAGGATTGCCAGAACCCAGCAGGTTGAGGCTGCGGTGGCCGGGAGCAGCCACTGCACTCCAGTCTAGGCAACAGAGTGAGACTCCAACTCAAAAAATAAATAAATAAATAAAATAAAATAAGACAACAGAGATGAACCTAGGGGATATTATGCTAACTGAAATAAATCAGACTTCTACTCATCACTGCATGGAACATATTCTAAGATTGACCACATAATTGGACACAAATCAAGCATAAGCAAATTTAAAAGGACTGAAATTCTACCATGCACCTTCTCAGACCACAGTAGAATAAAAATAAACATTGACACCACCTAGGTCCCCCCAAAACCCACAAAGACATGGACATTAAACAGCATGATGCTAAACAACTCCTGGGTCAATGATGAAATCAAAACAGAGATCAAAAGATACCTGGAAACAAATGAAAATGAAGAAACATCTTACCAAAATCTCTGGGATGCCTTAAAAGTTGTAATAAGAGGGGAATTTATGTCCCTACAAACACACATGAGGAAAATGGAAGGAACACAAATTAACAACCTAACAAGCCACCTAAAGAAGCTGAAAAAGCAAGAACACAAAAACCCTAATTTCAGCAAAAGAATCCAGATCACCAAAATAAAAGCCCAAATCCAGGACAAAAAAGACAAAAAGATAATACAAAAAATCAATGAAACAAAAAACTGGGTCTTCAAAAGAATAAATAAGATCGATGGTCCCCTAGCTAGACTGACCAAGAAAAGATGAGAAAAAAACCAAATAAGCACAATCAGAAACACAAAAGATGAAGTCACATCTGACCCTGAAGAAATACAAAAGATCATTAGAGACTACTACATACACTTGTATGGAAACAAACTTGAAAACCTTAAGGAAATGGAGGACTTTCTGACATCACACAACCTACCTAAGTTGGAACAAGAAGAAATTGAGACCCTAAATAGACCAATAACAATCAAGGAAATCAACTCCATAATAAGAAAACTTCCTACAAAAAAAAGCCCTGGCCCAGATGGCTTTCCAGCAGAATTCTACAAGACATTTAAGGAGGAGCTGATACCAATCCTACTGAAGGTATTCCAGGCGATTGAGAAAGATGGAACACTTCCCAAATCATTTTATGAAGCCAACATCACATTGATACCCAAGCCAGGTAAAGATCCAACAAAGAAAGAGAATTACAGGCCAATATCTCTGATGAACATAGATGCTAAATTCTCAACAAGATCCTAGCCAACCAGATTCAGCAATACATCTCAAAAATCATCCAT
>NW_007233280.1:296029-296280 GCF_000164805.1 Carlito syrichta | reverse complement strand
AACATACCTCAAAATAGTAAAAGCCATCTACGAGAAACTCACAGTCAGCATACTCCTAAATGAACAAAAATTAGAACCAATTCCCCTGAAAACTGGAACAAGACAAGGATGCCCACTCTCACCCCTTCTCTTCAACATAGTATTGGAAGCCCTGACTCAAGCAATGAGAGAAGAGAAGGCAATCAGGGGTACCCAAATAGGAAAAGAGGAAGTCAAGTTATCTCTCTTTGCAGATGATATGATTGTATACC
>NW_007233280.1:272367-295776 GCF_000164805.1 Carlito syrichta | reverse complement strand
AATAAGCAAACAGAAACCCAAATAAAAAACACAATTCCATTCACAATAGCCACAAAAAAAAAAAAATGAAATACCTTGGCATCTTCCTAACCAGAGACGTGAAAGACCTTTACAAGGAAAACTACAAAACACTGCTCAAAGAAATCAAAGATGACACAAACAAGTGGAAAAATATCCCATGTTCATGGATCGGAAGAATCAACATTGTGAAGATGTCCAAATCTTACCTAAGGCAATCTGCAAATTCAATGCAATACCCATCAAATTACCAGCAACATTCTTCTCAGACCTAGAAAAAACAACACAGGAATTCATATGGAACCACAAACGTCCAAGGATAGCCAGAACAATCCTCAGCAAAAAAACCAAAGCAGGTGGTATCACATTACCAGACTTCAAACTTTAGTATAAAGCTGCAATAATCAAAACAGCTTGGTATTGGTATAGGAACAGACATATAGATCAATGGAATAGAATTGAGATTCCAGAAGCAAAACCTCAATTTCTCAACTAACTCATCTTCGACAAGCCCTCCACCACCTACCACTGGGGAGAGGAGAACCTATTCAGTAAATGGTGCTGGAAAAACTGGCTGACCACATGCAGAAGATGAAACAGGACCCCTATCTATCCCCATGCACAAAGGTTAACTCCAAATGGATCAGAGACCTAAATGGAAAACCCGCAAACCATAAGAACCTTAGAAAATGAAGGACATACCCTCATGGAAATCGGAACTGGCATCCAATTCCTGAACAAAACCCGAAACCCACAGCTCATAAGAGAGAAGATAGACAAGTGGGACCTTATTAAACTGACAAGCTTCTGCAAAGTCAAAGAAACCATCAAGAGAGCAGGGAGACAGTCTACAGACTGGGAAAAAATATTTGCCAACACCAGGTCTGACAAAGGCTTAACATCTTCGATCTACAAGGAACTCAAATGTGCTGAAAAGAAAAAAACTAACAACCCCATTATAAAATGGGCAAAAGATATGAACAGACACTTTACAAAGGAAGACATCCGAGCAACCAACAAACACATGAAGAAATGTTCAACCTCACTAATCATCAGGGAGATGCAAATCAAAACCACACTGAGATACCACCTAACTCCAGTCAGAATGGCAATTATCAACAAGTCAAAAAATAACAGCTGCTGGATAGGGTGTGGCGAAAAGGGAACACTTCTACACTGTTGGTGGGATTGTAAACTAGTGCAACCTCTGTGGAAAGCAGTGTGGCGATTCCTAAAAGCTCTAAATACCAACCTCCTATATGACCCCGCAATTCCCCTACTGGGAATATATCCTGAGGAACTCAAATCACTCTATAAAAGAGATACCTCCACACGTATGTTTATCACAGCATTGTTCACAATAGCAAGAACCTGGAAACAACCATGCTGCCCGTCAAAAGAGGACTGGATTTAAAAAATGTGGTACATATACACGATGGAATACTATGCAGCCATATAAAAGAACAAAATCATGAATTTCGCAGCAACCTGGATGGAACTAGAGTCTATACTACTGAGTGATCTCTCACAGAAACAACGATCTGAGTATCACATGTTCTTGCTCATATAATGGACCTTAAACATCCAATGCAATACTATAAGAAAATGACTGACAGTACTGAGAAACTATGGGGTGGGGAGGGAGATGGGATTAACAGTAGCAAATATCTGTCTGGGAATGGGGAAACACCTCATATCAACAGGGTGCCTGAATGAAACATAATTGTATACCTAACCCTTAACTGTTATACCCCACAACATCATAATAAAAAAAAAAGAAAGAAAGAAATCAGACACTGAATGATAAATACAACATGATATTATTCATGTGGAATCTAAAAAGTTTAACTCATGGAAATGGAGTGTAGAATAATGGTTACTGGATGCTGGGATGGGGGTGGGGAATGGAAAAAAGAAAGGTATTGTTCAAAGAATACAAAGTTTCTGCTAGGTAGAAGGAATAAGCTTTAGTAATCTAGTGCACAGAATAAGAACTACAATAAACAATAATGCACTGTATGTTTTAAAATTACTAAAATAAAGATTCTAAATTATTTCACTGCAGGACAATAACACATACATATAAGGTAATGAACTTGTTAATTAGCTTGATTCAATCATTTTGCATTGTGCATACATATCAAAACATCACATTGTACTTTATAAATATATAAAATTATTTTTGTTAATTTAAAATAAAATTTTTAAAATTCACTTAAACCCATTATAAAATTAACACATCTTTAAAAATTGAGTGCAGTGTAAATGTTCAGTTATCTTAATAACTCTACAAATTTAGAAGAAAAAAATTGCAAAATGCAAATTTAAAAAATATATATCTATAAGAAATAGGGAAGGACTGAGCAAGAGTTATTTGTATTTGAATAGTGCCTATCAAGTAGAAAATTTGAAGTTTTATTTTAAAGTTTAGTAAGTTAAAAAAAACTCTATCCGTAAACATTGTTTCTCCTAGTCACATAAGAAGGCAAATTATATTTTTTATAATTAGCTTATTAATTACAGTGGTATTACCCTTTCTGCTTCTATCAAAATTATTTATACTATGATAATGTTTATACATATCTGCTTATATAAGCTCCAGTGTTTTCATTTAATAATCTTTTTTCTTAAAATATTGATAAATTCTCAGAATTCTCGTTGGGGTACTTTTCTATTTTTACATTCCTTTCCTGGAAATCTTTTTCACTATGAACTCAACGCTGTGTTTTCTTATATTTGTTTCTCCATGTCCCATTACTATTGGAGTTTTCAACCTACATACCAAATTGCCTGATTGACAATACTGTTTCAATGCTCATAAACAAGTAAGACATAGTGTCCAAAGCAGAAGAAATTACTTTTTGCTCCTAAAATGTTCCCTATCCCAATGCATGTTATACCCATCAACATAATTTGCCAAGTCACAAATCATCTTACTCTATTCTTCCTTCAACTGCTGCTTCCTTCAACTGCTTCCTTCAAATGTTAATCTATTAACATTTTTTTGTTCCACTTCCTAAATTGTTCCTTCCATCTCCTTGCAACATTACTTCCACAATCTTAGCTGAAGGCATTGATTTATCTTACCTAGATTACCACAGTATCTTCCTAAGCAGTCTATATTTTCTCTCTTGTGGTTCTCTAACCTATTCTTCAATTGCAGCAGTAGAAATAGTCCTAAACTAAATTCTGATTATGATATTTCCCTGCTTAAAGTGGTTCTTCATTCATAAAGACTAAAAATAAGTCTTTGATCACTAAATTTGTTTGTAAACATTTCATGCACTTATTTATGTATGTACAGATGTGAGTACACGATGCCACATACTTATTTGCTAGGGCCAGTATGAAAAAGGAAAACAATATTGTTAACTTCACAATAACCCTTATTGAATTAGAGACTGTAATACTCAGTGATTTAGCACAGAAACAAGGATCTGAGTACTACATATATTCACTCATAAACTGACCCTGAACATTTATTATAATACCGTAAGGAGGGAATTGGTAGTAGTGGGACACTGCCAGAGTCAGTTCATAACCTGACTCTTGCTTAATTATTTAATTACAAAAATGGCACTTTCCCCTTTATTGCAATTCCAGAATATATTGATGGTGACCAGTTTTCTGAATATGTCATATTCTTTTTCTTTCCAGAGATAAATATTTCAACCCTAAGGAATTTTCTGACTTATACTCCGTGCTTTTGTTCCTTTTTCTGTACAACTTTAAGAATTTTCCATGGACTTTCTGCCCATTTTTTCACCTGTTCTTGCCTTCCCAAGCCATTGCAAGTTCATATCCAACTCCAACATACCTGAAACTGTTATTATTAAGAAATACAGTGACTCGAAGGTAGATAGGCTTACAGTCACTACTATTTTCCTATTCATTTTTTAGTTATATGCAAGAGATATGCTTATTGTCCCTTTTTTGAAAAATAACTTTATTCTTGGCATTTATAGCATCATTCTTGTTTTTTTATTATTTTACTGGCTGCTTTTCCATAATTCTTCTAAGTGGAAGTACCTCTATTACACTCTCTAAGTGGTGGTAGGCCAGAAATTAGTTCGAAGTCCCATTTTACCCTTTGCACAGTGTCACCAGATGACTTCATTCTATCCCATGACTTTACATGGCATTTATTGGTTAATGTCTTAAAGATTATAACTCTGACTTTGTATCTATCTTCATGCTCATATAACTAATTGCCTACTTCTATTCTCCAGTTGTACACGTTGATTCATCTTCCTTAATCTTTTTTCAAGTTTATTCATCTTCATAAAGGATGCTATCCATCTGTTGTTGAAGACAAAATCTTAGATATAATATTTAATTCTGTTTTTCCTTAAACTTACATATGCAATATATCAGCAACTGCTTAAGTTCTGCATAGAGAGTCTTCCCTGAGCCTTAAGGTCTCAGGTCTGTGACATTTCAGTAAACTTAGAGCTGTATTTTTTCCAATTAATGAGTAAACTCTTTAACAGAAGGGGCAATGTCTATCTAATTTATAATTATGACGCAACCAGAGTCACCTACCAAACATCATAAACATATCTATAAATGTAATGTCTATCACTATAGAGTGATACATTTTATAGTAGTATATTTTACATTCCTTATTATGTGTATATATTTCTTTAGCTCTGTCTACAATAGGGTTAGCTTATTTAAGTGTACATGCAACGTTTTCAGATAAGAAAATGAAGCAAATTTTTGACAACATTATTCATTTCAATGTTTCCAAATCTTTAATGTATATATAAAACAACTATAGATCTTGATGAAATTGAATTGCTGGTTTAAAAGTTCTGAAGTAGGCTGAAAATTTGCACTTTCAACAAACTCCAAAATGAAGCAAGTATTGCTTGCCTGCCCACACTTTCAGTGGTAAATGTTTTAAGACAATCAATATTCTAGCTGTAGGTGAAAATGTCTTGAGCAATAAGTTCAATAAAATTTTGGAAATGAAAATAATACTGAATAACCTATTTTTCAATTCTACCCATGGTATCCTTATTTTTTATTCAAATCTTTCAGAATTCATATTAGGATATTTCAAAGACTAGTTGTGGTATAAAGTTCAGTATATTAATTAGAATATGAATATTTTTTCTCTATAAATATTTTAAATAATAATTTAATATAGTGTTAAGGTCCTTTTTACTTACTTGTATATTGATTGCTCTTCATCTACAAACTAAGCCACACAGATGAAGCATTCTGTTATAATTTAACAAGAAACACATTTGTATAAAATGAAGGTAAGATAATACCTATAGCATAAATAGTTGTCATTTCGTGCAAATAATAAATCACTATATTAGATGCTGTCTCCTTGGAAAAAATATTTTTCAGTAATAGAATGTGGTATAAATTATGTATATATTAAGCATTACTCTTTTCCAACATGTTAGTTGTTTTTGGAGGAAAACTGTGTCTTTCTAAGTCATGATAAAAGGGGATTAATAGAATAATTCTTAAAATCCCATAGTTTGCTACTTTTTATGACAAACTGAGGATAAGCTGGGTAATACTATTACTTTTAAGTTATTGTTTAAATATGCTAAAATAATATTAAAATTAAGATGTTAAATAATACATACTAACCAATAAAGTCATTTAAAGAGAAAACTTTGTTTTAATAACATGAAATTTAAGTGGCTAATTTATTTAGCAAAAAATTAAATTTGAGTGGGAAAAAACAAACATTTAAGCTGTTCATGTGCAAATAATTTTTTCCAATTTTAAAACAGCACAATATTTTTAAATTGTACAAATTGCACAATTGTAAATAGTACAATTTTTGATTTAACAGTTTTATGGCTATTACTAGCTCTACTATGAACAATTGAAATAACTGAAAGTTAATTTCTATATTTTAAATGCTATATTTTGAAATTAAATATTTGTATCCTTTATTCATAGTTATTGCAAAACAGAAAGAATAATTTATGTTCAAATCTATAATCAAAGCTTTTTTTAGCAGTACAGTGATAAGAATATTTTTTTTGCCTCTAACGAGAGTGTGTGTTTCAGAGTTATTGAGTACTTAGAATAAAATTTAGGTAAAATCTTGACTTTATTAGACTAGTATAAATTAGGTATAAACACCAAGTTGATAGTCATTCTTAACTATATCTGAATTGTAAAACATACCTCAAAAAAGAATATTGTAGATCTTTTTTGCATCCTTCTATTTTTAATGTGCAGTTTCATCTCCATTGCACATTTTAAACATCTGTGCCAAAAACAAACTTTCTGCACGTACCCAATAAAGATACTTATCAGAATTGTTTAAAAAAATGTTTAAAGATAAAAATACTTGATGTTTTTAGAAATTCAAATAACAATTTTAGGATTATTTGCAAGGGAAGGTTTTATCTAACATTTAAAAAATATCTACAAATTAAGATGCCCTGAAATATCTGTAGACTTTTACAAATTATTAAGTTCAAGTTATAGAGTGCCAATTCTTTGGAGGAAATATTTATGCTTCTTTACTCATTTTCCCATGGAGAAGAGAAATATATGGGAGGAATAATTCAGGCCTCACTGTCTTCCCGCCATAAATCAAATGCATGGGGGGACTCCCCAAAATTAAATTTATTTGTAAAAAATATGTATTTATTCTTACACATTTAAACTTCATTCACTTTCAAAATACTCTCCATTTTGATGCAACACACCTATTGAAATGATTTTCCACTGCTCAAAACAGTTTTTGAACACATCAATTTTAACACCTTTTAATGCTTCTGTTTTTTGTTTCACGTCTTCTGCATTGGCAAAACGTTTCCCTTTGAGGGCTATTTTTCAGCCAGGGAAACCGAAAACCATCGATCGGAATGAGACTAAATGAATAAGGAATGTGGGGCATGGGGGTCACATGGGGGTCACATGGGGGTCACACTACACTGTGGACCAGTTGTTCGTATAAATCACGTATCATGCGATGGGCAAATGCATTGAAAGAATCTCCAAAAATATTTGCTGAAGCTGAATGCAGCCTCCCTTAACAGTGCTAGCTGGTACACTGATGTTGATGGATTTCTATAAACCCAGTGAGAAAACCTGTATTACAAGGGGCCCAATCTCCAAAAAATAATACCGCTATTTTTGGTTCCCCATTGTATTTCCACATGAGAAAGTATCATTTACCTGAGAGGCAAGATAAAGAAAAGCAAGACTTTATTTCAGATGGATTAACATATCCTAAGGACTAGCCTATTTTATTCTCAGCTGCGAGTGAGTGGTCTATCAATATAAGAGAGGTATCTAGCTCTGCCTGTGATAAAGTGAAAAAATTTAATGATAAACTGAGTATGCATGGAGGAGGAGGAAGTGGGCAGTGGTAAAAGCATATGGAAGTGCTGAATATTACTGGACAATAGTAATAGATTACACCCTCATTTTATAAGCATATATGCCATGATCAGCATTAATAGAATTGGAGGCTTAATAAATTAGTTAATACATACAAAGCAATTATAACAATGCCAAGCAAAATAACATGTTATCAAAGTGTTAGCCACTATCAGTATTATTATATTATATTGATTAGCATATTTTGTTCTCCCCCTATCTGATTCTTTTCTACCGCTGGTCCTATTCAAGAGGATAAGACAGAAGTACTGTTTTTGGTTGCTTGAACAACAGAAAAATCATTAAATGCTTTATAGCAAAGTAACCCTACCAGGGAAAGAGAAGGCTTATAACTTGACTTAGGTCTCAGACTTGGTCAATTGCTTAAACTTAGAGTATAACACGTATCTATCTAATGTCAAAACTGGTACCCTTTCCTATTCCTCAGTGCTTCTCAGAAATAACACTGAAAAGTGAACCTCTAATTTGTTAAATTTTTTTTGGTTAATTTAAACAGTAGCATCAACAACAAAAATAAATTCCCTTTACATATGTACAGACTTCATCTGTAGCATCTGAAGTCATAATTTTTCCATTTATTTTAAAATTTGTAAAAGACTCAGTTTAATGGACATAAAAAAACACTACTACACATTTTCATACAAGGGAGTGGACCCCCCAAAACCCAAAGTAATTGATAAAATATTGTGAATTTATTCTTGCATATTTAAACTCCAGTCACCTTCAAAGCACTCTCTGTTTGATGCAATACACCTATTGCGATGCTTTTTCCACTGGTCAAAACAATTTTTGAACCCATCGATTGTGATGTCTTTTAGTATTTCTGCCACTTTTTATTTCACCAGCAAAATGTTTCCCTGTGAGGACTTTTTTCATCTGGAGAAACAAAAAGTTGCTGGAGGCAAGATTGGTTGAATAGGGTTTGTCATTTTTGGTTAAAAAAAAAAAAAAGAACCAACTGCTAAACACTCAGTGTTGTGTGGTGGGCAGGTTGTTTGTGTAAATCTCTCACATGAAATGAGCAAAGATGTTGAAAGAATCTTTAAAAAAAAAATAATCATTGAAGCCAAATACAACCTCTCACAACAATGCTAGCTGATACACTCATGTTGATGGGTTCCTAGAACACTTATCTAGTGGGAGAAGCCTGTATTACAAGGGATCTACCATACAAAAAATAATTTCGGTGTTCTTAGGTTCTCTGTATTTCATTCAAAGCAGTCTTACAAAGGTGAGTTGATAAAGTTCTCAATTAAAGTTTTCAATGTAAATACAAAATTCGGATTTCAGATTGATGTTAATTTCCTCAATGTACATTTGCTGATGTCACTAGATATGAATATGATCAGTAGTTATTTACATTGTATTTAAATAATGGCATGCATTTTAGCATCGGTTGTTATGTTATTTGTAATTGTTTTATATGCAATTTTTGCTTGATGCTGTTACAAAAATTATCAAGTGTTCTATTCTAATGCTCATTTTGCTTCTGTTTTATTATTTTACTTTGAAATTATTGATTTTACATCTCTTCAGTACTTTTATAAGCCTACTTATATTGTTCTTATTTCAGTTCAGTTTGACACCCACTATGAACTATTACTGTCTCATTTTTGGTGACTATAAAAAGATAATGATTTTGTTTATTTGTTTTACTTTGAGAAAACTTCAGAAAAAATAATGTAGATCCTTAAAGTGGTGCTTTGCACCTGTCTGGTTATGAATTAATTTTTATTGTGCTCAATTAAGTTGAATTGAAGTAATGCATTTGGCTATCATCTTTCTCTTTTTAAAATTTATTTATTGGAAACCACATTTACCTCTGAACTTTGTGAGATATGCAAGTTCTACAGAAAAAATAAGTAATTTTTTTTCACCTCATGGATTTCACATCACTCAGAAACATGGAGACACTTTCAATCAGGCATCCACAGGCGAGCTCAGTAGGATGTCAGACAGTTTAAAGTAAAGAGAGAGGAGGATCAGAAATTTGGAAGGGTGAACTACAAAAGCCACCAACATAAAATAGCCTTCATAGTTTTATGTTTCCCTTTGTCAATATAAAAGTGAATCTTTTAAACGATAAAACAAACAGGTAACCTGTGTTTTGACAGTTTCTTACACATAATTTTAGCTCTGTAACCTCAGACTGAGATGTCTGTATGTTTATGGTGCTAATGCATCATATGACATAAAGAGAAAGTGCCAAATTGATCTACAAATACAGTTGAATAAATGAAACTAAACCCTGTATGAAAGTATCTAGGAGAAATATGACATACAAGAGTTTTTCAGATTCTTGAATGGAAAAGTAATTTATTTTGCTAAAATGGACAGTATACCTTATGTATTAAATATGTGCACACATATCCCTACAGTTTATCACCACAAAAATATGTGTTCTTATATACGGTTTGCTATCCACACAGATGCATTAAAAAATACACACTTTCATATTATTATTATATCATCCCAAGTATTTTACAGTGAAAATAAATGCAAAACAAAAATTGCTTTATAATACTAAGTGTAATAATCTGTTTTAAGCCAATTTAAGGAGTACATTTCAGAAATCTATGTATAAACTAATGTGAGGAATAAAAAAATTTTTACCCAAACTATTTTTGACAGTGCAAGAAAAGCAATGACACCTTAAGTTATTGAATAAAACAAAATTCTGTGTACATAATTTATATATGCACAGTACCAAAAAGTACTAAATATTATTATTAGAAAAAATTCATAGACAAGTTATTGAATATGAATTATTTATAATGTTACCCTCTATGGCTTTAATGGAAAAGGATGAAGATTGAAGATAAAAGTACAAATAAATTTATGCATTTATAATAAAGAAAAAGAAAAAAGTAGTATAACGAAAGGCAATAAAATTTAGTGGGAGATGCTTGATGTTCTTTTTCTGATTGGATAGTCAATTTAGATGGTCTCATTTTAATAGTAATGCCTTAAATTCAATTCCAAAAGTTATGTCATATTTATGTACTTTTAAATTTTTCTGGTGATCAAATATGACTCCAGTTAGATATGACAGAAAATATATTGTCAAACTTTGAAAATACAGAATGTATTTTGAATGTCCTTTAACTAAAGTTTCTGTCATTTTCCACTTATATTTCATATGCCATGTACAGTTTTCATGTGAGACTGTCATAAACCACTAGCTGTGTTTATTTTTCAGATGAGCTGTGATCAAAACATCAACATTTTGCCAGAGGCTTTTATTTCAGTTTATTTTATACCAACCAACTTCTTTGGAGTCATTAAAAAGCATTCACGGAACATTCTACAGATGGATCATGCATGGCATGCTCACTGATGATATAGTAAAATGTCAAATACTATTACTTTGTAGCTGCGTTTTAAAGGTTACTGGCAAAGTTGTTAAAGAATAAAAGGTAAGATGAGAGAAATTGTGTTATGTTCATTTTTGAGTTTTTATTTTTTTTAAATATATGTCATAGGTTAGATCATCTTTCCTAAGATTTGCTATTTTTTGAACTCTCAAATATACTTGAGAAATTTACAAGATGTAGTAAGAATCATAAGATGTTTAGTGACTACAGATAAATATATCAAGACAATAAAAGTAAATTGCAAAGGATGAAAAGTCAAGCACAACACAATAAACATAGGAGTTTGATTTGAAAATATTGTAACTATAATATCTGACAGTGGAAAATAACTTGCAGTTAATGCTAAGCTTCTGCTATGGTTACTCTTTTATTTTTTAGCATGTGTGTTATAGTTTCAACTTATGCAAAACAGCAAGGCATTTTAAATACACATTAAAATTATTAATGAAAAAGACATAGCAAATAATTTTGCTATTTAAGTAAAAATACGTCTTTTTAATGAATACAATTTGTTTTCAATTCAATTGTTCTCGTTAGGAAAGATTTCTTTCTTCTTTTCTTATAATACAAAGTTTCTACTTAAATGAATTAATATCTAATTGTAAATTACGATTATTATATTTAATATTATTATTATTATTAATTACCTTTTCGTTAGCATTCGAGTATTTCTGAAAGAGCCAAAGGAGACTATACCATAGAGAGAAGATTTCTTCCGAGCTTATATAAAATAATCACAATAACAGAAAAATAATATTTTTTCACCATCAGAGTTCAGTTATATTTACTAGCACCCTAAAATCATAATAATTGTTTGAGTTCCAAAGTCTATATTCTCAGATGCTGTCTTCCCAGGAGTCTGTGTGAAACCTGTATTCTTCCTTTGATTCTTGTTCATTTGTGATGATTTTCCTACTCCTTTCCCCTCCTTCTTTAATTTCACTGCTCAGTGATGGAGGGATAGCTTTCACTTTCACTTCTGTTTGCTCAATTCCCCATTTTGCCTATGTAGATCCTCTGGATTTTTTCAGTTTTGAAGCCAGGCTGGCAATGGGGGCTGTGCTTTGTGTAGTTTTGAGATTTGATTAAGGTGTGATGGAGAAACTGTGGTTCAGAAACTATCTGCAGATCACAGTGTCCAGTGATAGGTGTTTGGGCCCCCTGAACCCACTTCCCACCACCTTACAATTTGTCCATGAGGTGTGGGTGTATGTATGCCCCCTGAAAGCAAAATGAGAAAACTAAAATGAAAAGAATGGAAAAAGAAAGAAGGGAGATGAAAGGAAGATGAAGAGAGAGAAAAGGGAGAAGCAAAACAGACAAGGCACACCAACTAAAGAATAAACAAAGAAACAAATTAAAACAAATTAAAACCCCCCAAATATACAAACAAACAAACATGCAAACAAAAACCTGATGATGCACTCACCCTCAAAAATACCCATACATAAACAGAAAAAGTAAAAAAAAAAACACACACACACAAAATAATAATAATAACAACAAAAGCCAAGTACTAAACTTAAACAAAAACAGAGAGAAACAAAGAGCTCCCTCTGTGGCCAGTTTTGGAACTTCGGGTTCCTTTCCCAAGCACCGCTGACACTTCTGGCCAGCATTGCAGTAAGGAGCTGGCTCCGATCTCCAGCCCCTTCCCTCTACTCTCAGCTCAGGCCAATTTGGTTGCTCTTAGCGTGGGTCAGAAGCCTCACAGACTGCTCTGGGAGGAAGTGAATCAGATACAGACTCGCTTAACCCCTGCTGCAGCCACGAATAAAACTACCTACAAAAAAAAATGTCTTGGACCGGATGACTTTCCAGCGAAGTTCGACAAAACATATAAGGAGGAGCTGAAACCAATCCTATTGAAAGTATTCCAAGCAATCAAGAAAGACAGAACTCACCCCAAAATATTTTACAAAACTAACGTCACACTGATACCCAAACATCCAACAAAGAAAGAGAGCTATGGACAATATCCCTGATGAACATAGACGCGAAAATCCTCAACAAGATTCTAGCAAATCGGATCCAACAACACATCTCAAAAATCATGCACCAGACCAAGTAGACTTCACCCCTTGATGCAGGGCAGGTTCAACATCTGCAAGACCATAAATATAATTAAATATATCAACAGCTATAAAAACAGGAATCACATGATTACATGAGATGCAGAAGAAGCTTTCAATAAAATGCAACATCCCTTCTTGATAAAAACTCTTGAACACCTGGGCATGGAGGGAGCATACCTCAAGATAGTAAGAGCTTTTTACTATAAACCCACAGTCAACATATTGCTAAATGGACAAAGATTGGAAGCATTTCCCCTGAAAACTGGAACAAGACAAGGCTCCCCACTTTCACCCATACTGTTCAACATAGTGTTTGAAGTCCTAGCTAAAGCAATCAGACAAGAGAAGGAAATCAGGGATATTGAAATATGAAAAGAGGAAATCAAGTTATCCCTCTTTATTTATGATACAATTCCATACCTCAAAAATCCAGAATTCTGCCAGAAAACTTTTTGCTCTAATAAAGAACTTTGGCAAAATCTTATGGTACAAAATCAATGTTGAAAAGTCACATTCTTATACACCAACAACAAACAGGCAGAAAATCAAATTAAAGATACTAAATATCTCATACCTCATAATTCTCATGGCAGGATAATAATCATGCAGTGACTGTCTAAGGATGAACTGAATAATATGGTGGGAAAAGTCCTGCTGCTATTTTAGTCCTAAACAATTCACTTAATTATGCATATGTCTCAATTTCTTATTCTATAAAATACAGGATTTAGATTATATCGGTATTTTTTTTAATCTGCTCATAGAAGTTTATGTAGGCATTCGCAAAATATTTTATTATAATTACCATAAAAACAGTATTTGCAGATGGCTTCTGATCATTGACTGCTGCTCATCTACAGGACAGGAAAGGACTTGAGACATCTACCAGCAAATGTCGCATTTTTGATGATCATAGGGAAATCTAAATCTCTTGAACACAATTGTGGTTAATTGAGATGTCTCAGTCACCAAAAGCCTAGTTTTTCAAAATATTTTAAAAACATAAATTCAATTGCTGATCTAAAATCAGATGCTCTTTTTTCCCTATAATTTTAAGTAGTCATTAAAATTTTCTAATTACATAAATCAATTTACTGATGAATTTATCTCTTTTGACCGTAAGAGCATAGATTATTTCTGAGAGTTAGGCTATCTCTCTCCACTCTGGGGAAGGCTCAAGCAATAGGCAGTAAATATTTTCCAGAAAGATAGTCTACATCAGTAAGAAAATAACCAAACTCTACTGCTTGGGATAAGAGCCACCTTTATGACAGGGAGAATATTCTTAACATAACTCTTTAGAACAACGTGTATCTCCTTGAAAGAAGAGTAGATCCAGAGTGTTTTCTGGCCATCAAACAATAGGAAAAAAATCAATACTAAAAATTTAGTTCTGAATCTTTTCACTTATAATCCACGTACCCCAAGTCATTATCATGTTCAAACTTGGTAATAATGCAGGTTTTGAAGACAGGCATTGACTACCTTACAATGTGACTATTTTTTTCACATTTAGATTAGGTGCAATAATAACCAGAATTGGTTATGAGAAAAGTTCTTATTACAGTATTACAGAATTTGTAGTTTATGGGAACTTATCAATGAAAAAGAAATGCTAGAGGGAAGAGCAGAATATCCACAACATGGCAGAATAGCAAGTTTGATGCATGATAAAAGATGAGAAATAAAGATAAAGAAAGATAGTTAATTTGAATTACAGAGAAGATAAAAAAGAACCTAGTAGATAATGAAGGAAAAGGTCCAAGCATTAACACTTTTACTCAGAAAATAAAAAATCAGGAGACCAATTACAAATAATATCCCAAACTACAGCTAAACAGATAAAATGAAATCAGATAATTTAAAATTAATAGGTTCTCCTTCATCTGGTGTACACATTTCTAGCCTCTTAAATTATAAGCATAAGAAGTAGAATCCTTTGAGGGAGAATCAGGAGAGAGAAGAAAGATAGTACAGAAAACAAAACTGAAGGAATGAGAAAGATAGAGGAAGAAGTAGCAAAGAGACAGAGAGAAAAAAAGGAGATACAAGAGACTGATAAAAATAAGTGAGAAACATAAGATATACAAATAAACAGCTATAATTATATTGGGAGTATGTCTTTTAATTATTATGTGTCAGGTTCTCTTGTAAGCCTTTTACATGCATTAATTCATTTACTTCTCATTATCCTTTATTTCTCAAGTGAAATTTTAATCTTTATGTTGTAGATGAGAAAAATTCAGGTTAAATATCTTGCCTCAGGACACATAACTGCTTAGTGCAAAGCTGAGATTTGAGTCTAGGCACCCTGGATACAGCCTATTCTCTTAAGAATTCATACTATTTCAGAAATAAAATATCATACAAAAGAAAAGGAAAATGCAGGATATGGAAGAGAGAAGTGGCTGAGATGAAAGATGGATGAGTGAGGGTTGAGATCAGGGAAAGATGAGTAGAGATTTGTATAACACATGGGTGAGTTAAAAAGATGGTGGGGCATGTAAGATAGAGAAGGAAAAAGCTTCTGGGGAATAAAGAAGATGAAGGAAGAAAAAGAGAAGAACAAGTTTAACTTCTAGTATTTTATCTACTATTAAATAAAATTTCACTTTTGTTTCTTTACTATATTAGAATCCAATGACAATTTTAAAGAAAGTGGATTTACTTAAGGATGCAGAGAACATGAGAAGAAACAGGGAGCCAGAGTCATAAACACTGATAAAAGATATCTTGCTTTCCAATAGGTAATTAAATAGTGATCGCAAAGAGAGAGAGAAAATAAAAGAAACCAGAGAAATGTAAAAATAGTTGATACAGAATATCAGTCAGCTTGTTCATCATTCACCCATTCTTCATGTATTCAATTGCCTCTTCTGTGTCAGGTAAAAGCTAAAGCTGCAAAGGTGAATAGGACATTCTTGACATTAAAGTGCTTGAAGTCTTGTCATTTAGAGAATTATATTAGGAATAATAGAAACCACTTCTATTCAGAGAAGCAGATTGTGGAGTGAGGAGGAAGACCTAAATCAAAGAAATAATTGCTCAATTCTCAGGGTTAGGCTCAAATGTTAAAATGAATAGTTAGACAATAGGTCTGAATAATTGTCTTTTTCAAAAAGAAATGCAGAGTGATAGAAAGAACTGCAAATTTTCCCAAAAAACAAGCCTATAGAAAATTTTAAGTAATTTTGGGTGAATCAGAGAATATTGAGGCTTGCTCCTCTCACTCTAGGACAGCCTGCATAGTCAAGAAGTCTCTCAGAGGAGCTCTGCATTTGGTGTAATGCCAAATTTTACGTAATGCAAAGACTCTAAAGCAGAATCTTTTAACATAAGTACTGACATTTTGGTCACTTTTTTTTTTATCTAGGGCGCAGGCCTTTACATTGCAGTGTGTTTAATGGTATCCTTGGCTTCTACCAACTAGATACCAGTGGTGCCCCACTCTAACCATGGCAATTATAAATGCCTCCTGACATTTTCAAATATCCCCTGATGAGCAAATCACCTCTTGAGAACGATTGCACTAATGTCAGAATGGCTGAGGGAGAAACCAAGCTAGCCTAACAGAGTCACATAAAATACAAGATTTGAGAACTCCTGAGAAGGTTTTGGCTCCTGGATTATGTATATGGGGATGAGTGAATAGACACAAAGGTTCTAAAAGAACTAATGGATTAGAATAGACCTTGGGTCATAAGAAGGCTGCAAAGTGAACAAACCTCAGAAAAAGATGCTCTTTCAGAAGTCATGGGCTAAAGCAGTTGATAACAGCAATGGCCAGATCAACCACATATCCTCATTATATTCCAAACATAATGGACAAGACTGATTCAACATTTCACTCTGCAGATCATCAGATATCAAGATGCAGCTGTTTTATATAATAAAATTCTTTCCCCAGTGCCAGATTCCTCTTACTCTCAGATGCCATTCTACGCAAGGATTAGAAAAGACGGATGGAGAGGAAAAAAATCAACACCAAAATTTAAATAAAATTCTTTAAAGTCAGAAAATGTGGGTATATCCCAATTGTCACGTTGAAGTATTTATTTTTTTATTTGCTTGTTTGTTTGTTTTAACACCAGTAATTGCTACAGATAAGAATAGGCCAGTTACAGACAATAAAGAAATTTCTACTGGGAATGCACGGAACCCCATAAATAATTCTTTTGGGGATAATTTTAAGTGTTTATATGGGAGGTGGATGGTAAGAAAATAGGATATATCAGGAAGGAAATGTAGGTGTCCAACCTGGACAACTGACTGGATAGAATTTTTCAAATATTTATGAAAGGGATACAACATGAAAGCATGTTTTCTTGGAAGAGGATGGTGACATACTATTAATAACGTACAGTAGGCAGTGGTCTATGTTATCCACAAACTTAGGGAGATATTTGGGCTGAATCTTTTCAACAGTAAACAGATGGTACTTGAAGCAATAATATTAAGTTTAATAAGGGAAAGTGTATAGACTAAGACCAGGATGCAACAAAGATCAAACACTAAAAAAAGTTTTGAATGAATGTGTAAGAGAAGAATTTTGCTTAGGAGACACTTGAGAAAACATAGGTAATTCATAAATATGATGAGAAGACTACTGAATAAATTATTTTATAACAAGTTTGTTTTAGGCATATCAAGTATTGAATATCAGGACTAAAACGTGTTTATTTTATTTTGTCTCTAATAAGGTCATTAGCGAGCTTTAAAAATTAAGCCATTCACTCTAGTGTCTGGGGTGCAATCCAAAAAATATTAAGCAAGATATGAGTAGCTAATATAGACAACTCTTTTAAAAAGTGTGTGGGTAGTAGTGGTCCAGGAGGAAAATGGCGTCGCCAGCTGCGTTCCGGGCTTCTGGGCTGCTGGCTGGGTCCCCCCAACGGCTGGGGCGGCCTATGTCTAGTGGCGCGCACAGTGAAGAGGGCTCAGCTCGCATGTGCAAGGCCCTTACTTACTTCATCGCGCTCCCTGGGATGGGAGTGAGCATGCTGAATGTGTTCCTGAAATCTCACCATGGCAAGCACGAAAGACTCGAATTCATGGCCTACCCCCATCTCTGCATCAGGACGAAGCCCTTTCCCTGGGGAGATGGTAACCATACTCTGTTCCATAATCCTCAGGTGAATCCGCTTCCTACCGCTAGAAAGATGGATAAAGAGAATCTGGACTACTACCCAGGCACCAGGGACCACAACACTGCTTTGAGTCACTACTCTGCACGTGGACCAGAAAATGTGTACAGGATTGTAAGCTCACCTTCTTTACTTGTATCAAATGATGACCAGTATACTGATCTTCGATCCCTTTGCATGTGGCAGGAGATGGCTTAAATAAATAACTTAAACTTAGATTGGTTGTGAAAAATAAAAAAAATAAAATAAAAAGTGTGTGGGTGAAATGCATAATGAGTTGTTTGGGTTTTAGTCACAGGAATCTTTAGGGAAAGAGAATAATGGATCTGTTAGGTAGCAGAAGATTTAAGTACGTAAGTACTACAACTTATGGGGAAAATGTCATAAAAGATAATAGAATTAGAAGGAAGACTAATTGACTATTATTTTGAAGGGGATAAAATCAAACAAGAACCTGGTTAGTACGTGAAAAGGGTAAAGTAGCATAAAAAATAATAGATGTGACTAAATGAACTATAGTTTTACTCAGGGGTCGTTCTAAAATCAACTTGCTCAATATAACTTATTGATAGAACTTGCTGTTTCAAGCAGTAAAGTTCATTGCATTGGACAGATTTGATGCAGAGAAAGGGATGATTAAAGTATACTCCTTTTCAGACTATGTTCTCTGGAATTGTGTGCTAACAGTGTCTCAAGAGTGCACTAGAGAGATATTCTTGTAAAGAAACGAGGGAGTGTAAGCAAAAGGGTTTAACCAGAAAAACAGAACATGCAAGATTTATGGCAAGGAATCAGATTAAACAACTATGGGGGCTGGCCAGTCAAATCCACGGGGCAGGCTATAAAGAAAGGCAAGCAGATGATCTGAAATGACCCTTTTCTTAAATTTAACTGATTGTGGACTTTATGTACAAAATACCTTTCCAGAAACAACACGATTAGTATTTGAGTGAACTGTCAGAGACTCCAGTTTCACCAAGTTGACATATAAAATTAGGTATCATTGGAAGACAGAATTGGATTGGGCTTTCTCTATAATGTGGTTGCAAATGGAGGCCTCAGTCCTTCCCCTGATATTTGAGGTGATTGTTCTGAGTAATTACGGTATCGGGCCTTGGTATCTTCACATCAGCCAGGCACCGTGATGCCCAGCAAGGCAGAGCAATTCTTGGTTAGAAACACGTTTGAGTGCACTGACCCCTAAGGAGATCTGGGCTTTGGGTGGAGGACCACAGTATTTACTGTACAGATGATAAACTGCAGATGTGATTCAATGAAGATTTCACCTTAAACTAATCCAAACAATTATTGTCTCTCAGCAGAGATTTACTACATTACTGGTAAGCTTCACCTCTAGGGAAGTCTGTAACAATTTTATTTCAAATGAAAAACACAAACAGTATAGCCCATGATTTTTAGATAACAATCTACCATTTCCGCCATTTTTCTGTAAATTTCCCTGCATGTTACCTCATTGGATCCTGCTGAAGATTATGGAAAGCTGTAGAAAAACTGCCCTTCATAAAAATTGACAGATGTGTCCATTTCAACTTTGAAAGCAGTTCATCAAACTAAAAAAGAAGTATTTTCTGTTATCCACTGTTATCATTTTCACTTATGTAAAAGATGCAAAAAAAGTTTAGAAGTGATGATTCTGAAATTTTCCGGAGAATATGACTCTTGATTCTCAGCAATATTATCTGTACTTGGTTCTAGAAACCCAAAATAAAGGGGTAATCTGTATTTAAACAAAAAGAAAATATTTTTTTCATTCTTTGTGACTCAGTTATTTTGATTCACAAATAACTGCTCTTCCTGATTACCTCTGAAGTTTCTGATGCTACCCGGGATAAGTCTAGATGTGTAGTTTAGGACTGCACATTAAGAAAATGAACAAAATAATTCATTGGAAAGGAGACATCCTGATTCATCTGAGCTAAACTTATCAAAAGATGTGGAATTTATGATTGTTGTCATCTTTTTTCCCCTAGCAGCTTGTCATGAAAATGCTACAGACATTAAAGTTCAATTAAACAACTTTTTGACAATCTAGTACTATGAATTCTTTTTCTTTCTTTCTTTCTTTCTTTCTTTCTTTCTTTCTTGTTTGCTTGCTTATCTGAGAAATACGTTATTTTGTCTTCATTTATGAATGATTACTATGCTGGACATGGTATGTTTGGCTGATAGTTTTTTGTTTGTTTATTTTTTGTTTGTTTTTTTATTCATTTTCTTTCAGTGGTGAATATCATTATTTTCTGTCCTGCAAGTAGTCTGCTGAGAAATTCACTGTTATTCTGATGGGGCTTACCTTATAAGTGACAAAATATTTTTTCAGTTTTCAGAATTGGCTCTTTGTCTTTGACCTTTGACAGTTTAAATATAATGTGCTGTGGAGCAGTCTTTTTGCATTGCATCTATTTGGAATTATCTAAGTTTCCTGTGTTTTGATGTCTAATTTTCTTGTTCAACATAGAAAGTTTTTTGTTATTATATTGTTAAATATGTTTTTGATGTCAATTTTATTTTCTCTTCACCTTTTGGAACACTAAACAATTCAAATATTTGGGTGTTTAATGAATTCCTATATGTCAGATAGATTTTGTTCATTGTTTTATATTACATTTTCTTAATTTTTGTCTGATTAGGTTATTTCAGGACTTGTCAAATTCTGAAATTCTTTCTTTTGCTTAATCTAGTTTATTTTTGAAGAATTCTAATATATTCTTTACTTCATTCAACGAATTTTTTATTTTCAGAATGTGTGTATTAGTTTTTAAAAATTGTTATTTTGATACATTTCTCATCTATGTCTTGATTTTTAAAATTTTGTTTGAACTGTTTATCTGAGTTCTCTTCCATCTCATTGAACTTTTGCAACATGACTATTGTAAATTTTTAGGAGTTCATAAATGTTTTCATTAGGATTCTATTACTGGAGAATTATTGTGTTTTTGTGGATGTGTCATATTTTTTTGCTTTTTTCCATGATTCTTGTGTCTTTGCATTTATCTGTGCATCTATTGTAATACTTACTTCTTCCAGTTTTTAAATTTTCCTGTTGCTGAATCTAAGTTGTTAGTTATATAGAGTATTTGGACTTTGATTCCGAATGTATGCAGTAGTGTAGTCATCATATAATTTATTTGGCTTTAACAGCATCACTAACATCTGTGATTTTCTCAGCGGTTTAGAATGTGGTTGTTAGTAGAGCCTGTGGTAAGATTTTACTGGGGCTGGGAATATCAGGTGGGTCAGTGTTGGTAGCAGTAGGACAAGAGTATTTATCTTTGGGCCCCAGAGTGGCATCCATTGGTATCAATTTTAGCAGTCCAAGTGGGATAATTTTCTGACATCCAGGTGACTGCTCAGGTGCCAGAAATGACATCAGTAGGCTAGGCAGAATAGGTGGGTCCTCAGGCATCTAGGTAGAAAGTGTGTCCTGGGCAATTAACAGTAGCAGTAACATGTCAATTTTCTGGCTCTCAAGTTGTCCACACTGGTGTTGACAGTAGCTAAGGTAGACTACATGGTCCAGTCCCTAGGTCTCCCAATAAGGCCCATGCAGGTGGATGCTAGCTCTGATGGTAGTGGCAAGCCGAGTGGGAGCATACTCAGGTCCTTGAGAGGAATGCTTAGGTGCCAATGGTGGTGAATGACACAGGGTAATTCCCAGGGTCTCAGGTGACATGCTCAGGCACTGAGTTTGGAGTAGTCCCACTGAGCAAGGATTAGATCGAGGCAAAGTAAACTAGTCCTCAATCCCTCCAGTGGTATGTGCAGGCACTAACTGCAATAGGCAGGGGCAGAGTGATTCGCAAGACCCCAAAATCATGCTTGGATTGAAGTAACAGCAACTGCATTGCATTGCAGTTTAAAGCAAAAGAAGTTGATACATAATCGCAAACAAATTTGGACTCGATATAAATGCATTGTGCCATCTCCAATCAGCTCCCTATGTCAGTGTCAGGGTTCAAGAGGGGCTCCCTCATGGCTAAAATTGCAGGAGTCTGTAATGAAAATGTAGAATGCTGGGAGTCACTCATTTACCTTTCCCTGCACAGGGGAGCCTCTAGCTTCCCTGACTATATGCTGAGGTGTGAATACTTTAAATCTTTCCTAAAGATCACAGCCAAGTAGATGCCTCCTTTTTTTCTCCTCCCTTGCCTTAGATGTTCCCTATCACTTCTCGGTTGAATTCTAGAGTTCTCTCTTAGGTGACCTATTCAAAGTGTGATTATCTACTTGCTACTTTGGCTCTTCTTTGTGGAGGCAGTGAGTTCTCAATGCCTTCAGTCAGAAAATTGGAAGTCCCTTCTCTTTCTCTTTTGACTCTCTCTCTCCCCCCTCCCTTCTTCCTTTCTTTCTAAATGTGCTGTTATATTTCTTTTAAATGTAGCTTAATTTTAACCTTTAACCCTTTGCTATTCTTTTTTTTTTGCTCCCCTCCTTCTTGGGGTCACGTATGTGCTCTCCTCCCTACCGCCCATGTCTGTTCCCTCTTGCTATGATTAATGGTCCTCCCTGACAGGAGATGAGTGGAGTTGGGATGGAGACAAGCTCCTACACTGGGCAGAATGGAAACTCAAGCAATCCACCTTGACTGGAGACCCAGAGAGGATGGATGAAACCAGATTTCACTTTCATGTATCACCAGAAGGCCCCACTTTTACTTTTTCTCATGCTTTGTTCTCACTATTCTACTGGAGTTAGGGAAGGATTCCTACTTGGACTGGGGACAGAATGTTTTTCTGTGGTACTTATGCAGTTAGACTGTTATTGTTTTCAAATGCTTGCATCCAGGTTACTTGGAAGTGAATCCATTTCTAAAGGTTTAAGCCTTGCCCAGGATTGCAATCAACTGTTTGTTTCTGTAAAACTGTTCAAAGTTCTCTTAGAAGTTTAAAATGTAGGGCTAATAGCACCACTATTTCCAAAAGGTTTTTTGTTTGTTTGTTTTTTGAAAAAGAAAGTTAAGTCACCTGCTGCACCTGACTAGCAACTTCTTATGAGATAAATAAGGCTTTAAATGCTGAACATTCTCTGTGTGACATAATGAGGTTTGGGAAGTGGTCATTCCTTCCTGATTAAGTCACGTTACTAAGCTCAGTACTTCTCCTGCTGGCTGAACAAAATACTGGGTACTCTCTATGGCACGAGGAGTATGAGACCTGATCACTCTCACCAAATTGTCCACACCTGACAACTGAGACTACAATCTAGTAATTTATAAAGAGTCTTAATAAATTTGACCACAGAATATACATTCTATTCATCACCACATGGAACATACTCTAAGATCGACCACATACTTGGCCATAAATCAAGTATAAGCAAATTTAAAAGGACCAAAATTTTACCATGTACCTTCTTGGACCACAGTGGAATAAAAATAAACATTAACACGAA
>NW_007233280.1:258582-272313 GCF_000164805.1 Carlito syrichta | reverse complement strand
CCCTACAAATGCACATGAAGAAAATGGAAGGATCACAAATTAATAGCCTAACAAGCCACCCAAGGAAGTTGGAAATCAAGACGACCAAAACCCGAATTTCAGCAGAAGAATCCAGATCACCAAAATAAAAGCCCAAATCCAGGACATAGAAGAAAAAAGACAATACAAAAAAATCAATGAAACAAAAAGCTAGTTCTTTAAAAGGATAAACAAGATCGATGGTCCCCTAGCTAGACTGACCAAGAAAAAGAAAGAAAAAGCCCAAACAAACACAATCAGAAACACAAAAGATGAAGTCACATCTGACGCTGAAGAAATATAAAAGATTATTAGAGACTACTGTGTACACTTGTATGGAAACAAACTTGAAAACCTCAAGGAAATGGAGGACTTTCTGACATCACACAACCTGCCTAGGTTGAAACAAGAAGAAATTAAGACCCTAAATAGACCAATAACAATCAAGGAAATTGACTATGAGATAAGAAAACTACCTACAAAAAAACAGCACAGGTCCAAATGGCTTTCCAGTAGAATTCCACAAGACATTTAAGTAGGAGCTGATATCAATCTTACTGAAGGTATGCCAGGTGATTGAGAAAGATGGAACTCTCCCCAAATCATTTTACGAAGCCAACATCACATTGATACCCAAGCCAGGTAAAGACCCAACAAAGAAAGAGAACTACAGGCCAATATCTTTGATGAACATAGATGCTAAAATTCTCAACAAGATCCTAGCAAACCGGATTCAGCAACACATCTCAAAAATCATCCATCATGAACAGGTAGGCCTCATACCTGGGATGCAAGGCTGGTTCAACATTCGTAAAACCATAAATGTAATTAAATACATCAACAGATGTCAAAACAAAAACCACATGAGTATATCATTAGATGCAGAAAAAGCTTTTGATAAAATCCAGCACCCCTTCTTGATAAAAACCCTCGAACATCTAGGTATATGGGGAACATACCTCAAAATAGTAAAAGCCATCTACGAGAAACCCACAGCCAGTATACTACTAAATGGACAAAAATTGGAACCATTTCCCATGAAAACTGTAACCAGACAAGGATGTCCAGTCTCACCCCTCCTGTTCAATATAGTATTGGAAGTCCTGGCTACAGCAGACAAGAGAAGGCAATCAGGGATATCCAAATAGGAAAAGAGGAAATCAAGTTATCTCTCTTTGCAGATGACATGATCGGGAACCTTGAAAACCCAAGAGTCAAAAACCTTACACTGATAAAGGGCTTAGGATATAAAATAAATGTACAAAAGACAATTGTATTTCTTTACACCAATAATAAAAAAACAGAAACCCAAATAAAAAACACAATTCCATTCACAATAGCCACAAAAAAAAATGAAATACCTGGGCATTTTCCTAGCCAGAGACGTGAAAGACCTTTACAATGAAAACTACAAAACACTGCTCAAAGAAATCAAAGATGACACAAACAAGTGGAAAAATATCCCATGCTCATGGATTGGAAGAATCAACATTGTAAAGATGTCCATCCTACCTAAGGCAATCTACAGATTTAATGCAATACCCATCAAATTACCAGCAACATTCTTCTCAGACCTAGAAAAAACAATACAGGAATTCATATGGAAACACAATTGACCAAGAATAGTCAGAACAATCCTCAGCAAAAAAAAAAAAAAAAAAAAAGCAGATGGTATCACATTACCAGACTTCAAACTTTAGTATAAAGCTGCAATAATCAAAACAGCTTGGTATTGGTACAAAAACAGGCATATAGACCAATGGAATAGAATTGAGATTCCAGAAGCTAAACCTCAATTTCTCAACCAACTCACCTTCGACGAACCCTCCACCACCCACCACTGGGGAGAGGATAACCTATTCAGTAAGTGGTGCTGGGAAAACTGGCTGACCACATGCAGAAGACTCAAACAAGACACCTATCTGTCCCCATACACAAAAATTAGCTCTACATGGATCAGAGACCTAAATGTAAAACCTCAAATCATAAGAACCTTAGAAAATGCAGCACACACCTTTTTGGAAATTGGAACTGGCATCCAATTCCTGAACAAAACCCGAAACCCACAGGCCATAAGAGATAAGATAGACAGGTGGGACCTCATTAAACTGACAAGCTTCTGCAAAGCCAAAGAAACCATCAAGAGAGCAGGGAGATAGCCCACAGACTGGGAAAAAGTATTTGCCAACTCCAGGTCTGACAAAGGCTTAACATCTTTGATCTGCAAGGAACTCAAACATCCTGAAAAGAAAAAAAACAAACAACCCCATTATAAAGTGGGCAAAAGATATGAACAGACACTTCTCAAAGGAAGACATCTGAGCAGCCAACAGACACATGAAGAAATGCTCAACCTCCCTAATCATCAGGGAGATGCAAATCAAAACCACACTGAGATACCACCTAACTACAGTCAGAATAGCAATTATCAATAACTCAAAAAATAACAGCCATTGGAGAGGGTGTGGTGAAAAGGGACCACCCCTACACTGTTGGTGGGAGTGCAGACTGGTGCAACCTCTGTGGAAAGCAGTGTGGTGATTCCTAAAAGCTCTAAATATCAACCTCCCATATGACCCCGCAATCCCCCTGCTGGGAATATACCCTGAAGAACTCAAATCACTCTATCAAAAAGATACCTGCACACGTATGTTAATTGCAGCATTGTTCACAATAGCAAGAATCTGGAATCAACCATACTGTCCATCAAAAGAGGATTGGATTAAAAAAATGTGGCACATATACCCAATGGAATACTACACAGCCATAAAAAAGAACAAAATCATGAACTTTGCAGCAACCTAGATGCAACTAGAGTCAATAATACTGAGTGTCCTCTCACAGAAACAAAGATCTGAGTATCACATGTTCTCACTCATATAGCGGATCTTGAACATCCATCGTAATATTAAAAAAAAAGTACTGACAGTAGTGGGAAACTATGGGGGGGAGGGGAAGGGAGGCGGGATTAATGGTAGTCAATATCTGGGGATGGGGAGACACCCCTTATCAACAAGGGTGCCTGAATGAAGCATATTTGTACAGTATGAAAATAAAAAATATTTATATTAAAAAAAAATAAAATAAAATAAAATTGCCTGCTTATATTTGGAAATAAATAGGAACAGATCATTTCACATCTATGTGGTCTGTTCACTCTAAAAAGTTTTTGTATCAGACCATTTCAAAGGCATTATTGTAAAGTTTCAAATTAAACAGGACACAGACACACAGGCATGGGAAGTCCTGTGTAGGTAGACTCTAAAGCCGTGGGAAGTTTCAGGCAGGGCTGGGGACGCGCAGCTGAGGAGAGGCCGTCATGGTCCCAGGAATGCCTCACATCACTGTTTATGGCTTTATCTTTGTTTCAGAATTTTCCTTCGAGGAACACAGATCACAGGTGTTCAAAGGCAGAACTCCGGGTGTTGTTTTTTGTTGTTCCAGAATTTTCCTGTGAAGGACTCAGCTCACAAGTTTTCAAAGCCAAAATTCTGAATTTGCAAGGAACGCAAATAAGAAAATGGGTAATACTCAATCTATACCCCAATGGGAAAGATTTTAAAGAATTGGAAATAATATAATTATGCAGCTTAAAGCAAAAGAAGTTGATACATTATTTCAGTCATATTTGGATTCAATATAAGTAAGCAGATAATGATATTTGGAAAAGAAATGGGACTCTTTGCTTTAATATCATCTGGCAATTACATTCATTTTGCAGGTATGTAGGGAAATGGTCAGAAGTTTCATATGTAGAGGCATTTTTTAATGTTTATTTCACTACTTTTCAAATAAGATTATATTCTATGTCCTATTAAATGTCCAACTCCAGAGGCTTAACTCAGAACTACAATTACCAAACTCCCAATTACAGAAAACTATTGAGGTTTTTAACAACCCAGACATTGAGGAAAAAACAGAAAAATTCCAGGTTGAGCACCAGCAAGACAAAAAGCAGGCAAATCTATTGGCAGCTGTCATTAGTGGCAAAACATCAGAGATGCAGTAAGAATAGACCTGCTAAGAGGGATGTTATCTGCTGCTATGGATGCAGTCAATCTGGGCATTTGAAGCACAATTGTCCTCAACAGTCTAAGCCCTGGAACCTTGTCCAAAATGTGCACAAGAAGGCCCTGGAAGAGCCAGTGCAACCTCTCCTGGATGGGAAAGAAAACACCTACTTTGGAAATGGTGACCACTGAATGACGTGGTCTGGGGACCATAGTTGAACCCAGCACTCTGTCTACCAACACTCCAGAGAATTCCTGGGTCTGCATCAATGTGACTGGGATCCAAATTGATTTCTTAGTAAATACTGAGGTTAAGTTTCTAGCTCTTGTGCTCATGCTGAAACTGTTTCCTGACCTCTGCTCCCTAGTGGGAGTTGGGAGTGTTCCAAGAATTGAACATTTCGCCTATCCTCTAATCAGAAGTTACTAAAAGGTTAATTCAAATTATAAATGTAAAAAGTTATTTATAAAAAGGTTAAAAGAAAGAAAGCAAAGGAGAGATGTAAAGAAAGTTGTTGGTATAAAAGCATGTTTTTGGTAAGAAAGAAGGATATAAGGAAAGAACAATTTTGTATGGGAAAAAAACCTTGTATGGTAGACTTTTGTTCTACAATAGAGTGAATGGTTATTTGGGAAAGAAGGAAGGAATTATAGGACAAAAATATAAGGTTCAAGCGTGTTGAATAATGGTATGTGGACATCCTAAGTTGTTATGTGAAAAGTTTGTGAAAAGAAATGTATAAAAGGAATTGTATGAGAAATCAATCTTACAAAAATTTGTAGTTATGTCTATGAATTAACCATTAATATCAATCACTGATGTTAGACCAAAATGCCATTATGTCAAATTAACAGTCTTTTTTTTTTTTTCTTAAAACACATCTATCAATATTAAGTAACTACAGTGAAAGGATAGGCTGAGAGCGGGAATTGCATTTTTCTTTACTCTTCTTCCTAAACCTTAAAACAGTGATGAGACAGTAGAAGCCTTTGGAGAAATGCACACTTTAATAAAATTAACTTTGCCGACTTTCTCTTTTCAGGAACAGACTTCCTGGTGCCAGGTATTAGAAATATCTCATAGTGACAATCAAGCTTGCCTATAGAGTGATGGGAATTTACAAGGCCTAAGACATCATGCATCGGGCAAGAATTATAAAAGTCGTGAAACTTGTAATTTAAAAAGTTATAAACACTCAGAGGGGAGCAGGTGGGGATCCGATCTTCCAGTAAACTGGGCACTATCTACAGGGAAGCAAAGAATCCCCCAAAGCTACCCACTGGGAATGCCTATGAGGTAAGGGGGCGGTGCACCCTCCACTAGCTCTAAGAAATGTTGTTCCGGAAGGTGCATGAGAATTAGAATCCTTGTCATGCCCTTCTCCAGGGGCTATGATAATATGGACAGACATTAATGGGTTTCTGTGTCACAGGATCTCCAAGACATCCACAGGTGGTCGATAAGGAAGTCACTGCAGTCACATGCAACATCTCCAAGAAAAATATTTAAGTCAGGGCTTTGGGGGGCTACCAGGCAGCATTCACCTAGAGTGTAGGCCTGCTCCCTGTCTGTGGGGGGTGAAGCTTTCTTAAATAAATCTTTTCTTCTCTCACCTCTGTGTGTTGCAATTCCATGCATTTACTCAGATTTCTGGGTTCCCAGCACGCACCTCCGTCGGCTCTGGCAGTGCTGCACCTCCCTGTGCCTCTTCCTCTCCATCAACCCACCATCACCCTGTCCGTGCCCTAACATTTTGGACTTCAAAATTTAAATTTGGTCTAAGTCTATTGATCCTTTGGCTAAATATCATTTGTGCTAAATGTTTTAAAGTATAATACTTTGTTTCTCTAATACTTTCTATGCTTAAGTTTTCAGTAAATTTATATCTTTAAAGTCAAACTGTTATAGGTTTATGCCAGATTAAGCACATATACAGTCAAGTTAGCTAAAATCCAAAAAGTGTCATTCAGTGCAAATTGCTAACTTTGAAATCATCTTCCATAATTCTTATTAAAAATAAAAGCAAAAAAACAAACAAACAAAAAGCTTGTGTGCTCAAGAAGATTGCTAATCCAACATAGGATTGCTATCAGAAAAAAATAGTTGATTGCATAAACTGAGTTAATAAAAATGAAATAATTTTATAACTTCTTTTTTTAAGTATTACAGATTATTTTTGTTATATCTTTCAGAGTCAAAAGAAAAATATTTTCTTGGAGCGATTTACTTTTTTTTCCCCCACAAATAAGTATGGTCTTGTAAGCAAAATTTAAAACATATGTTTTTCTCTCTACCTAATTTCTCCAAAATGTAAAAAAACGATTAATTTCTAATGGTTTGGTTGCTTGCATAAGTTTAATAAGAATTTGTTGGACTTTTTTTGGTAACAAAATTTGGGTGAAAACTGGCTATTTTGTCAAAACTTTAACTGATATAATATTTCAAAATAGATTGCTTTAAAAAGTTAAGATTAAGGTTTAATCTGATCTAAGATTCCTTATGGGGAAAAATCGTTTCTAGACAAAGTCAATTTTAAAAAGCCTAAATGGCAAATAATCTCACTATACTTTATATATGAATAAGAGATATTAAGTCTAAACAAGTAAACTAATCTTACTATAATTTGTATTTAACAAAAATGAAAATACGTTGTTTTAAATTCTCCTGTTCATTGTTTTACATTTTGTTTTCTACAATTTAAATTACGTCATGAAACCTTTTCTGAGTGCAAGTCTCCAAACTGACATTTTTAGGTTTCTCTTTAAATTTGATGTAAGAATCACTTGAGTGCCTACCTGGTTAAAATTATAGTCAAAAAAATCTGTCAGATTATTATTACAGTCTAAAAATATATCAGGAACCCTAAACCGGACTTGGTGGCTCAGCCTGTAATCCCTCGCCTTTGGGAGGCTGAGGTTAGTGGATTGCCTGAGCCCGCGGGTTCGAGACCCGCCTGGGCAACTTGGCGAGACCTCATCTCCATAATAAATCAAAAATGAGCCGGGCGTGGTGGTGTGCGCCTGTAGTTTCAGCTACTTGGAAGGCAGAGGCGGAAGGATGGCTGGAGCCCAGCAAGTCGAGGCTGTGGTGGCCGGGAGTGGCCACTGCACTCCAGTCTGGGCGACAGAGTGAGACTCCAACTCAAAGAAAGAAAGAAAGAAAGAAAGAAAGAAAGAAACCCTAAAAGCTAATACTTATAATAAAGCCACA
Source organism: Carlito syrichta (assembly GCF_000164805.1). Lineage (NCBI taxonomy): Eukaryota > Metazoa > Chordata > Mammalia > Primates > Tarsiidae > Carlito > Carlito syrichta. The sequence continues at coordinate 265,074 of NW_007233280.1, read as the reverse complement.
TAAATTAAAGTTAAGTATTTAAATGATGCTGGTAATCACAGGTCTTAGAGCCCTTGTACAAAAGGTAATCCCCCCTCAACCTAAATTGCCAAAATGTATACCTGGCTTTACTTAACTTCTCTACTTGCTGCTCAAGGCAGGGAGGGATTGTGTGGTTATTAATAAAACTTCTGTACTCGTATAAATGTTACCAGGCAAGTTGAAGAAGACTTACAATTGGTGACAGGGCTAAGTGGTTCCACAGTTTTACACAAGGAGCTTCTGCTGCATCACCTTTGGGGCACAACTAATAACTCTGTGTCCTCATTTGCTTGGATTGTTCCTTTTATTGAGTCTATTGCAATGATTATAATCCTGCTAATTTGGGGGTCCAAGTCTTTTTAGCTGTCTGGTTAAACTTGTTTCTTCCAGAATCCAGGAATTTCACGTCCACACAATGGTCATGCAAGAATTCCAGTCAGTGCCTGCAGATAATGCCACTGCTGAAACAGACCTGGACACCTTAGATCAGACAGGGAGAGATTTTTCCATCCCTGGCTAGGCAGAACCATGCCCACTGCTAGCTTTGAAGAAGCTGCAGAAAACTGACATTCATCCCTCCACACTGGATATGATTATGAGATAGAAAATCTCGAAGGGGGGATTTCAGGCATGGTAGTTTGCACAGGTTAGACATAGATAGATAAATTTCTAATAGGTAGGTTTTAGGAAGTGTTCAGACTTTTTTTTTTTTTTTTGAGTTGGAGTCTCCCTCTGTCGCCCAGACTGGAATGCAGTGGCTGCTGCCGGCCACCACAGCCTCGACCTGCTGGGCTCCGGCGATCCTTCCACCTCAGCCTTCCAAGTCCGGAATTACAGGCATGCACTACCACGCCCAGCTGATTTTTTGATTTATTGTAGAGATGAGGTCTTGCTGCCCAGGCGGATCTCGAACCCGCGGGCTCAGGCAATCCATTCACCTCAGCCTCCCAAAGGCACGGGATTACAGGCTGAGCCACCGAGCCCGGCTCAGACATTTTTAAAATTACATTTTCTGAAGACCAAGCTGACAACCTACCTCACCCCCTCAACTAATCAAAATAAAACTCCATCAGCTGCAATACTAGGACAGCCCAACCTTTCAATTCATGGTTTAGCAAAATAATCTCTAAAAATCTTTTGGGTTCCCTGTCAAAGACGGAAGGCCAAAGACCACCTCTTAACTGATCAAAGTCATAGAAATGATAATAAGATGACCTTTTAGTTAAGGAACTTGCTTATTGGAAACATCTGGCAGGTCTCCCATGAGAGACAATGTGGTTAGGAAAAGACCACTCCTCCCCTTCTCCCCTCCCAGCAGGAGCCCAGATATGTCGTTCCCCAGAGTGGCAGTCTTGGCTCCGCGTTCTTTAGCGTATCAATTGTTGTGACCTTATATCATGTTTACTGTAAAGGCCAAAATTGTGGTTTCTTTCACCTGTGCCAATTCTGAAATGTCTCCATTTTTTTAATCCCTTCTTTCTCCATTAAATTTTGTTTGAAAACTTTGCTGGCCACTAAAATTTATTTTAGAAATGAGCCAAAGAATTTGCCGGTTTTGTGCCTAACCCTGTCTGGCATCCGTTTTTTGTTTATTTCCCAATTTTGAGTATTCACTCTTTATTTTTTTTTCCTTTTTGTATACTTTTTCAGGAAAATCTGCTGCTTCCTGAAGGTCAGTCTTTAGTTATGGCACACTTTTGACATTTTAAAGATAATATAGTGTACTGAATGTGCTAATTTATGGCATTAGCGTTTGATAAATTAATCTGGTTTCTTCTGTCTCTCCCTTTGGGCAAGAGGAGGGGGAATGTCTCCTTGACTTTATATGTTAGATGTGAAAACTTTAAACCATCTTTCCAGATAATTTTTGTATTGCAAATAAAGCTAGCTACAGGGCGGCTTTGGGAGTGCTAAAGTCTTCCTTACATTCATCTCCTTTAGCATTTCCTTTAGTTACTTTATACGTACAGAAACTAAAAGACAGTGTATCAGCTCTATGATTACAGAACAGGACCCCCATTCAACTTTGCATTTCCAAGTAGTTTGACACCATAAGACAACACTATGTAGACAGTCAGGAGTTGCCACTTTTAAGAAGCATATTACTTCCATTTAACCTAAAGTGACTAAAATTCTAAACTCAGTTTTTTGAGTTTAGTTACTGTTGTGCACACTTTTGTAGTTTGGATATCTGCATTACCGATTTAAGTCAAACTCTTCCAAAGTTTGCTCTTTTCATTATGTTGGAGGGGAAATGAGTTTTTAAGATTAGGAAATATGATTTATCAAAAAAAGTAAAGAGAGAAAAAAACTTATCTTCTTATGCCCATGTAGTTTTTGTTATAGATGTATGTGTGTGTGTGTGCGCGTGCGCGCGCACACACACACACACACACACACACACACACACACACACACACATTTTTTTTCTGTTAAATGTTTGCAGAAAGAAAAACAGCTAGAACAGTTAGAAACTGCTTTAAGTCACATTTTCTTTTTCATGATTTTTAGTGAAATCATGAAAGTAATTAGAAGTAAAAAGTGCTTGAAGACACCAAAAATAAATACTTAAAATAAATAATTAAATAAAACTAGCACAACTAAAGACCTATACTGTTGGGAAATATAATTAAAAATAAAATTTCTTGTCAACCCAAAAAAATTCTTCATAAAAGAAAAAGAAAACAGATTTATTGTAGAATAAGCATTAAATCAAAAGTTGTGCATATAACATTAAGATATTACAAAGTCCAAAAATACTTCCCCTATTTATATGGCCAAACGGATTTAAGCCATTACATAATATGTTTTCAAGGTAAACAATTACTAGTCCTCAGTAGGAAGACTTGACAACACCAACAATAACACAGTTTATTTAAATCCACCTGACATTTAGGGTGATAATGCATATTTGCTAACTGGCTTTAACTAAAGGAAAAATAAACTCATATTTATGGCAGTAGGTAGTTTTTCAACTTGGATGGAAAGCACCCACCCCGAGTTATATCCTATTCCCCAACAGAAATGGGTGACAGAGACTCTCTCTTTCTTGATGACTACATTTCAAAGAGATAGCTCCATGGTCACTGAGAAAGCTATTCCTGAACTCTAAAGCTGACAAGAAGTTTTCCAACAAGAGGTTTAGCATTTAAATAGATGCATATACATTTCGAAGAGACAGAGAAGCCCAATAATTAAATTTATGTTTGAATGTAAAGGCTTTAAGAAAAGAGTCTGGAGAAGTCTCTTATTTTTAATATGGAAAATTAAGCTTCTTGTTTTTAATTTGTATTTGCCCTTACAACACACAGGCTTGAAAGGGAAACACATACACAGAGAAGCCAGAGAAAGATTAAGTAGAGAGAGTAATATACAAAGCATACAAGTATGTTAGTTGTTTCTCTTTTTCATTGACTCCTCTTAAACTTTTATACATCTGTTTACTCAAATGCCAAGAGCAAACTTTACTAAAATCTTGTAGATATTTTGCATTGGAATCTTCTACAGATACTACTACATAGATTAAAGAGGGCTCTAACTTTGGAACCTGACTTCTGTTTCTTAATTGCTTAATTAATTGCTTAATTCCAGTCATCCCAAACATCCCAAACATCCTATACTCAGCTAGACATTCCAGTTATTTTCTAAGATCTATTTTATGACATGAAAGAAATCTCAGAAAACCAACAAGAAAGTGCCTATTTTTCAGAGTAATTTGTTCTCCAGCTGCTTGTCTTTCCCCAAGAATCATAGAAATTTCCCTGTAGACTACTTTCTTACTGGAAGATTTCTACATATTCCCTTTTAATTTTATTCTCTGGAATTTCTCCCATAGACATTTGTCATCCTGGGGCTAGTAGCTCTTTGGTCTGTATCTAGAAACTTTTTAATTTATTTCTTGTCTAGACTCCCTGCCTGTGTCCTGCTGTTAACACATTAAGTTATTAGGCAATTACTCGTGATTGATTCTGTTTATTTCCAGACTTTTCTTTCCAGCATCTGGTAGAAATTTCCCTCCATAACTTATGACTTTGTTCCATAATTCAAAGATTTCAGATTATTTTCTTTAATATTCCTTGTCTGAAAATATTTCCTTTTTACTATTAAATCTATATCTCATTAAATTATCATAGTTTTGAATAATTTGCATCACCCCAAAATAAAAAGAAAACTTACAGTTTGCAATAAAAAATATGTATTAAGATTGATGTATAGCTTTGTCAACTTAAAAAAGCTGAAACACAATTAATGTAACTAGAGGGTTTATTTGGGCCAAATTTGAGGATTGCAACTTGGCAAACACACTTCCAAACTAAGTTTTCAAGATGCTCCAAGTTGTTGCAGTTAGAAGTTGAAGTTGAAGATCAACTGAGAAGGTATAGCAAAAGTGATCTCTGTCTGTTCATATAGAAATATCACTGGTTAACAGTATAAGCTGATAGATGATTGATTAATAGCTACAAACCTTCCCAAAATAGTCACAATCAACTTGTGATTTGCCCAGTTACTGACATCATTTAAATAAGCAGGAAGGGTACAGAAATTTCAGGAAAGAAACTGTGGTCTTTGGTCCATTCCCCTTGGGTCATTTTAATTTAGTTAACCTTTATTTGTCTGATTTTATTATCAATTTTATACTCCTTGGGAAGAGAAAGAGAATAAAGTATACATTACTGGCTTTATGACCATACTGAGTTTTGTTGTGCCATAGCTCACAAGGTAATTTATCTCTCATCTTTCCTCCAAAGAATAAGAAAACCATGCATAAAGGTTAAGGATGAATTGTGGAGAGAGAAGTTGGGGAAAATGAGATTTTCAATGAATACAAAATTTTGAAAATAAACAGACAAAAATTAACTGTAACATTGTGTATTAATTTAAACAGCTGCAATTCAAAATTATATTTTTATCATATCATTCAACTACAAACAATTAAATAATAGGCCACACAAGTCATTCAAAATATTACAATATAAACAAGGCATTTGATTTAAATATTACTTTAAAAACAAAATTTAACATATTACGGTGTCTATCTATAGAGATTAGAAGAAAAAGTCTTAACACATATTTGTGAATGTGAATGACTTCAATTAATGTCATTATGAATTTAGTAATAAGAACACGTATTAAATTCACAAAATTAAATTCCCAATATTCTCTTTTACTTGAAACTATCAGTTTTATCCCAAATACCAATGTAATCATTTTTAGCCTATCTAAATTTCCTCATTTCTTTTTGTTTATTCCTTTCAAATACCTGTTGATGGACACCATTTGTAGTTCAGTCAAGTTGAACACATTTATTTTTTTCAAAAGAACTCCGGGAACTCCAGATCATCACTGTACAAAAAAATTACTTTCTAAAAATATAAAATTTACATTCTGAACATCAAGTGCCATAATAAAAAACACTTGCAATTTATTTGCTATAGCAATAGAAATTCATTTTATTGGTTTATATAGAAAGGAAGCCATTCAAAGTTTTAATTTTCATGCAATTTTCTTACTCCATGCTATTTTTCTCACGCACAAAACAAGTAAAAAAAAAGTAAAAATAGTGATAAAAATAAAGATATACACATTTTGTAAATCCTCAGATATAGCAGCTGAATTAGAAAATAAGTGAATGGTCAATCAAAATCTTGTATTTTTCAGAAATATGTTCAAACCTCATTACATTTAATTTTAAAAGACTGTCTGACTTCTGTTGATCATGAGTAAACCATAGCCCTGAACTTCAAATTCATTATTGGTTGTCAGAAGGGTTAAATTAATCTCATTGAGTCCACTGCCTAAGAACTATTCTTTATATCATCTATATCAATTATATGTAGAGGTCATAGATATTTGTAATTGGGCATTAAGTAGTGAGACGTGAAGTAATGGCACACTAAATAAAAATTTTAAAAATTTCTTTATGCTTTTTCTAATAATGTCTAATATGTCTAAACATGTTTAAATACATGTTTAATATTGCTGGACAGTAAGGAGTTGTAGATATCATTTACTTTTTTATAGATGTTCAATACAGAGACCATTAATTAGATCGTGCTATTGTTAACAAGCAAAATATCAGAGCAAGAACTTGATATGTCAATCTTATTTCAGTAAATTTCATTAATATATTAATTCATTAAATATTTATTGTTCTTGATTCTTCAAATTTTGTATCCAAAGTAATTTTGTCAAAAAATAAACTTTATCTAAGCTCTGACGTATATTAGGATAGATCTTCTCATTATAGGATCTTACTGCATTGCTTATTTATAACAGGTAATTATACCAGTAGTAATTTAATATTTAATGTATACTTTGTTGTTTGATGTTGCCTTAATAGATTCTGTGAGAACAGTGGTTCTGATGTTTAAATAACTCTCATATTCCCATGTTTAAATGACTCTCATATTCCCTAGTAAAGTGCATTACATCCAAGATTTGTTCAAAAATATTGGTTAATAAAATTCAATT